>NC_052617.1:16709426-16975178 GCF_016545825.1 Eucalyptus grandis | reverse complement strand
GAGGACCTACCGATACGACACAGCGAGGGGCACGGCTACCCTCATCCCTAGAAGCACTCGGCCATATTCGCCTTTCCTAAATCAATGGCCATTATTTTCCCCATCCCTTAGAGCAGTGGGATAATCGGCGAGGAACTCAGCCATCCTACTCGAATGCTTCATTGATTATGATCCATCCAAGCAATGTGATTATCATTCTGGGGAATTAGGACACCTCGCTAAATGACCGCACCCATCCCGAGAGACAATGTCAAGATCTTTGATGCTTTGGGGTATTCATGTTCCATTCTCGTGGCTGTGTTTTGGTAAGGATCACCCTCTCGTGGTACCCAGCACCCACGTACCATGTTCCATGAGCATGCTAAGAAAGCGTGCACTGAAAGGTAATCATGGACACTTTGGGCCAGCAAGGGTAAATTTGACTACTATGTCAATTATTCAATCCCCCAAAGTTTCTATAATCATCATCACAACATCGTCCCGATGGATGGGAAGACATAGATGATCTGAAATCTACAAAGCCGGGCACAGGAAAACGTGGTCAAGACTGCAGTGGTATGAGAAGACTTCTTCGTGGGCGCTATTAAGGGAAGGACCGCAGGAAATGGGTGCAAACCCGCTCGAGTAGAATCCTTTTAATCTTCCGCATACTCCCTACGTGGGAGCCTGCACATATTTTTTAATGTTTGGCTTGTTTTGTTTTTCAACATCAGCTTCACTCAAGGAACTTTTTTGAAATCACCAAACCGTCTCACTAATGAATAAAGTTGAAAACATTTTGAGGGCATGAGGAGACACACCAAAACGGCAGATTGATGATAGCGGCCAAATGAAAGAAGAAATCTAAGGCCCGGGTCTCCTTATGTTTCCTTGTCCTAAATCTTCAAGCACAATTTATCACATTTTCAAAATAAAGAAGCATGCATATTAACTCATTTATTCCCTTAGCCTATCTACTCTGACACAGAATAATCTAGCGGCGGGTGAGGTATGGGAACGGTCTAGACCAACACCGTAAGTAGCCATGATAGCAATTCTGATGACTCAGATGATGATTTGATGATTAAACGAAATTCACGGAATTGGAAGCGCCATTTAAGAAACAAGGCCCCCTACTACTGAAGACACCGTCATTGTCAATTTAGGCGGCACGCGGAAGATCCAAGGGAGATAAAGATTGGTGCGAGCAACTACGAAGAAGAATCATGAAGCTTAATTACCCTCCTAAAGAGGTATCAAGATGTATTTGCATGGTCATATGCCGATATGCCAGCCTTGATCCAATGATCGTGGAACATAGCTTTGCCAACCAACCACGATGTAGCCCCCAAGAAACAACGGCTATGAAGAGCTAAGCTCGAGTTGTCCAAAAAGATTAAAGAAGAAGTAATGAAGCTCAAGTAGGCTTCCTGAAGTCTCGCAATATCTAGTTAGGTAGCAAACATTGTACTGAAGAAGAAAGATGGTTGAACCGGATTTGTATGGAAGCTACCGCGATTTGGAACAAGCAAGCCCAAAGGATGATTTCACTGCTACCTCACAGACGTTCTTGTGGATAGTACCGCTGGATTCAAACTTTCTCTTTCATGGATGGGTTCTCGTGGATACAACCAAATAAAATGAAGGAGGAAGACAAAGGAAAAGACGGCATTCATTACCCATGGAGGAATTTTCACTATAAGGTCATGCCTTTGGGCTTCAAAACGCTGGAGCACCCTACCAACGTGCCATGGTCACCCTTTTCCATGACATGATGCATAAAGAAATTGAAGTATATGTCGATGCACATGATCGCCAAAACTGACATGGAGAGGACCATGTGAAGACCCTAGAAAAAAAAAAATTATTCACCGAGACTTCGCGAGTTCAGGCACGGTGAACCCAGCAAAATGTGTGTTGGGCAAACTTCCCGGCAAACTACTTGGATTCATTGTGAGCTGTAAAGGGATAGAAGTGGACCCGTAAAAACTAAGCGATATTAAATCACCTCCTCCGATTGTAAAAAGTTCCAGATCTCCTAGGAAGATTAAATTACATTGCACGATTCATTTCCCGACTTTGAAACTGCAGCTAACTTTCTTTAAACTTCTCGGGAAAGATGCACAAAATCAAATGGGATGATGACTCATGATGGTTGAAAATTTAAAGCGGTACTGATGAAACCCCCCGGTTTTAGTACCCCCAACTCAAGGACACCACTTTGACCTTTACCTTACCATCAACAAGTGAATCCCTAGGTGCAATGTTGGCACAGTAAAGGACCCATGATGGGAAGTTGAACGAGGCCATTTACTATTTGAGTAAAAAAGTTCACCGCGTCGAACAAAACTACTCCCAAATCGAGAAGCAGCATGCGCCATTGGTATGGGTGTTGCAGACTCCAAGAATATACCTTGCATTACCAGACATTTCTTGTAACCGAGAGTGACCCAATCAAGTATTTACTCGGTTGCCCGGCCTTGGTGGGAAAATTGGCCAAATGGCAATCCCGATCTCGTAAGATCGACATCCAAGTAATGTCGCAAAAATCGCTAAAGGTCGGGTGATTCTTTGATATGGGCACGGTGTCCTAAAGAAGTACGCGAGGATCATTCCCCCGGATGACCGACTTCAACGGAGAAGAGGACACATGGACTATGTTCTTCGACGGAGCTATAAATTTGTCGGTTAGGCCTTTGGGCGGTCTTGATATCCCCAAATGGGCATTATCCAGGTGGCTACAAAATTGATGTTTCCATGCACCAACAATATACCGAATATGAAGCATGCATCCTCGACAAGCGTATTGAATGAAGTGTCAAAACTAAAAGTGTTCGGTGACTACTCGCTAATTATCCTCAGTCGGGGCAAGTGGGAGACAAGAGACGCCAAACTAGTGCCTTATCACGACTACTTGGAAGAATTGGTAGGAGAATTCTAGGACATCTCATTTGAATACCTACCTAAGTGTGGGACCCAGCCTTGATGCACTATAGCAACACTATCATCCATGTTCTGGTAAGCGAGGGTTAGAAGTAGAGCCTTTGAAAATTGAAGTCCGACAAGACAAGCCCCTCGCATGACTATAATCGAAGAACCTGGACAGAAGCCCACGGTAGTACGACATCATGAAATACATCCAAGAAGACGAATTCCCAAAAAAAGCACTCCCTGCGATCGAAAATACCTATTGAAAATGGCTTCAAAGTTCTTCATCAGTGGTGAAAATATGTACAAAAGATCGTATGACTCAGTCTGCTAAGATGTGTGGATGCAGTCAAGCCACACGAATAATGCAAGAAATACATGAGGGAGTATATGGCCCTCACATGAATGGACGATATATTTGGCCAAGAAAGATAATGAAATCACGGCTCCCCTTAGAGAATGATTGTGCTCAGCATGTACGGAGTTGTCATCATTGTCAAATTATGGGGATAAGATAAAAGTCCCTCCAACTAAATTGCATCAGGTGTCTCGAGCCATGGCCAGTTTTCAATGTGAGGCATCGATGTAATTGGCCCATTAACCCAAAGGCGTGAAACGGGCATCGTTCATCTTGGTTACTGGGATTACTTTTTGAAATGGATTGAGGCCACATCATATGCAAGCGTAATGTACGGAAATGTCATGAAGTTTTATCAAACGTGACATAATCGCCGATATGGGCCCACGATTCCATCATCACAGACAATGGGACAAATTCGAACAACAAGCTGATTGATCAATTATTTTCTAAGTTCAAGATCCAGCATTTGAATTCATCCCCTTATCGTCCGCAAATGAATGGGGGCCGCAGAGAGCCGCCAACAAGAACATTAAGAGAATCCTAGCCAAGACGGCTGAAAATTATCACGGCGGCATGAGAGGCTACCCGCATCGCGACAAACATATCAATCTCTATTGGGCAAGCCTTTTCCCAGTTTATGGTATGGGCGGTTTACCCATTGGAAGTATAAATCCCTTCCTACGAATTTTATCCTGTGCTGGATTATCTAAGGAGGAATGGACACAACAAAGGCTCAAACGGCTGAACATGATCGATGAAAGCGATCAAAGCCCTCTGTCACTGGTCGGTGTTATCGTGAGAGATGTAGCCCGATCGTTCAATCAAAAGGTGCGACCTAAGCACTTTGAGGTAAACGAGCTAGTTTGAGAAAGACATTGCCAATCTTTCGAGCTCCTGGCAAGTTCGCCTCAAATTACAAGGGTCCTTATGTAATAAAAAAGATATTTGGGAGGAGCCTTTCTCTAACCGAGATGGATGGGCGAGAATTCTCTAAATCGGTTAATTTCGATCCGTGAAAAATTACTACCCTTGAAAGATGTTCATTGTCCGGCAATGCCAAGCACTTCTCTATCGAATGAAAATGCCTATGCACCTTTATATATGAGTGATGTATTTCCACCATCATAAAAATGTGTTTGGTTGACTTGATGAAGAAAATTGAATGATAACCCTGACATTTAAAGAAGTGTCGAAAATCAAGTAGCAAATTCGATGGCATAACTTGAGCAAATTGACATTACCCAGGCTGAGCCCCGCGTAAGAGCAATCCATGTCCAATTTCGCTGACTCGGTGTAAAGTAATGCGTCATTCAGAACCGGTCTGGTTAGAAGGAACCTTCTGTCCCGATCAATAATCTTAGAATCTAGAAGCTTCACTTTGTTCGAGACGCAAGCTCTTAGAAGTAATTGCCAGAGAAATTAGAGGTTTTGATTGTCCATATCGATTCCATAGAAGCTTGAAGCATGACTTTTACTCAATCTTTTGCTAATGGTCGATGGTCACACGTAATTCCTGAAGGAAGGCGTTGCAAATCATCAATCATGTACACAGAGCCAAATGAGGAGTGGGCCAATCAAAGAGACATTGAACCGTGTCGAAAACAAAAGGCCGTCGTTGACATTCAAATATCCCTAGGAGTGAAATATAAACTCGGGAAGAGTAATTTGTATCGTTTCTAGTACTCCTAGTATCCGAACTCACTTTTGACATATTTTCTCCTATTGACGAAGAAGCATAGAATTCAAGAAGCAAGCTTAATGGTTAATTTGGACAAATCAAATGACCCATATCAATTTACCTAACTTGGTATGAAAGGACGTGACGTCCGGGAACCGAGTCGGTTAAATGAAAACAGCACCCTCCGGACACCGTCGGCTCCTCTAGTCGAAAGTGGTATTCGGAAGAAGCAAAATGGTCCAAGTCGGGGTTCAATCCCACACGGCAGCTAGCCGCTTGCTAAAAAATAATAAACAAAATTTTGCTTCTCTTGCACTCCGCAAATTACGAAGAGAGCAAGATGACCTAATGAAGCAAAGACATAAGACTTTGTGTTCCACTTGCACTTCAGGTCCATCCAATCCAAAGTGAAGGGTAATGTTGTATCGCTTCAAAGTTATTCGACTCTTGAAAGAGTTTTGACTAACATGATCCATTTTATCTGTCAGGGATCACTTGACCATAAAAAATGCGGATAACAAATCAAGGAAAGACATGTCAAACTCGATAAGCTCTCATAAGCAAAATGGCGGCTCGAGTATCGTCAAAGCAAATGACAAAGAGATCCTTCAGCCTCAATTCACCTTTAATTTTGGCCCCGTTGTTGATCCATTTTCATCTTCTCTTCCGGGGCAAAAACAAAGATGCCCGATTAGATCCCCAACCTCGGTTGATCCTTCATGTGTCATATCCCTAATCAATAAGGACAATCATTGACACTCATTTGCAAATAACCCTTTTGATGTTCAAAATTTAACACCATTATGTTAGCCCCTAAAGTTGTCAATAGGGTCTTTTTTGAGTCAAAACCATTCACTTGTTTTGAAGAGTTCAAACTCCATCATATTAAAAATGTTGCATGTCGTTTCCGCATGGATTCTACATGATGATTTTGTCTATCTAGATCACTGATTCCACTGAGGACTATTAGAATAGACAGCTTAGTGAATACAAGATTAATTGAGCATGCTGGATGAGGCGCGTCAGAATGATGAAAGGCAACCATATCCTACACACAGTCCCCCATCTATACACTTGTGAGATGAGTGCAGAAGATTCCATGACCGCAGGGTAAAGAGTTCTCTCGCGAATAATGGTATGATAACCAAAACAAAGGAGAAGCATTTCACTACTCACCCCATTGAGCCCCATACACCGATGAAATCTCTCGTCCTATCCATGTCAAGAACCACCCCACACCTGGGCAGATCGGAGGCAAAGCAACATCACAAGGTGAGAAGAGATAGAAATTTTCTTGCTTGCACTTGCATCAATCTCCGAGTGTCTTTATTGCATATGAACACTCGCGTTAATTTAAGTGCCTTAGAGTCATGAAGAGCAATTCTTTCTTTACGCACTTGTATTCATTGTACAACCCAAGTGAGCCTCTAATTTTACCCTCACATCGAGACAAAGCGAGAAGTTATTGTAGCCTCGAAGGTTGAAGATGAAGACTCAAGAGTCTAATAACGGTGCTTCGATTAAACTTGTCAAGATCGGCTCTCAAGCAACAAGAATAAAACCATGGGCATAAAAGCAAAGTGTACAGTAAAAGCAAGGTCAATACCCATAAATGAAGAACGGAATAAAAATAGGCATGAAAAACAGGTGTGCAAAAGCAAGGCCAATGCCCCCTACCAAAAATGCAGCCAAGAAAATGTTGCTATTGTGGTCCATAGAACCTCTATTTGACTGAGAAGAAAGACTCGGTGACAAATGCCAAGGCACGCCGGCTCTCACCCTTTACACATAAATCAAGCCTACATTACATCCCATTGTAAAAGTCTCTTCGAGACTAGGGGCACTTCAATTAACGTGAAGATTTCATATGTCTATAAGCATCGTCGAAGAAGTATGAGCAAGACTATTCTATCTCTTTTCACAAGGTTCTTGACTCAAACTTAGGAGATGATCGTGCAACATTTTCGTCCATCGGCCGACCTTGATGGTCCCCTCTGATGAGCTGCTGACCAAGACTTCATCACATTTTCGACAAAGACCTCTCACATTGGTAAAGTCATACTGTTTGCGAGAATACTCGGACCCCTGCTGACATGATGATAGTGAGATAGTGTGGTTCTTATAAATCCTTTGCATCAATGGTCGGGATAGCCCTTTCCATGAGAGTGAGTGGAAAGTCCTTTCGATTGAAAGTCCCTCATCCGGCATGCTCAAGACATCTACATTCTAAATGAAGGTTGTCTTTCAAAATCTTCCCTGAAATCAAAATATGAAACCGACAAAATTATCATGCATGAATCTCATTTGAACTCATGAATTTACAGCATATACAATCATGTGTGCATATTGTGCAAATAGTGACATACTCTTAGAGATCGTAGATATTGCTAGGTAAGCGATTCTATCCCCATTTGTCTTAAAATACTTACCCTTTGTCTGTGTACTCTTATTGACACTCGACCTATTCGGGTTGTCCCTAGAGTATTGATACTTGTGACTAACCAAGTATCCATTTATCTTTGAATACCTAATGCTGTCTAGGTATCTCCATATCATCAAGTACCCACCATCGTTCGGAGTACCCTTCGATACTTGCAAACGTCGAGGTATCCTCCAAGAGTTCGCACTTGTAATCATCCAAGTACCCGCCTATTGCCATTATCAGCCAAATGCCCCTTTGATGCCGGAAAAGGCCCAAATATCCTTCAAAGTTAGTACTTGTGAATATCCGGGTACTCATTGATATGCTGTGGAATGTCCGTGTATCTTCCAAATCGATGCCCCGAGAAAGGTTAGCGATCCTCCCGAGAAAGGTCGGGTTCTAACCGGTGTCTTCGACGGAAGTCGACCCCACCAATCGATGCCACGAGAAAGGTCTACGCATCTCCCGAGAAAGGTTGGGTACCGGGTGTCTTCGATTGGATCGACACCCCACAAATAGATGCCGAGAAAGGTCGGCGCATCTCCCGAGAAAGGTCGGGTACTAACCGTGTCTTCGACAGAGGCCGACACCCACAAATCAATGCCTCCCGAGAAGGTCGGCGCATCCTCCCGAGAAAGGCCGGTGCATCTCCCGAGAAAGGTCGGGTACCAACCGTGTGTCGATGTAAGTCGACACCCCACAAATAGATGCCCAGAAAGGTCGGTGCATCTCCCGAGAAAGGTCGAGTACTAACTGGTGTCTTCGACAGAGGCCGACACCCACAAATCGATGCCCGAGAAAGGCCTAGGCGCATCCTCCCGAGAAAGGTCGGGTTCTAACCGGTGTCTTCGACGGAAGTTAGACACCCACAAATCGATGCCATGAGAAGGTCGACGCATCCTCCCGAGAAAGGTCGGGTTCTAACTGGTGTCTTCGACAAAGTCAGACACCCCACAAATCGATGCCCTGAGAAAGGTCCGCACATCCTCCCGAGAAAGGTCGGGTTAACCGGGTGTCTTCTATAGAAGCCGACACCCCACAAATCGATGCCCCGAGAAAGGTCGGCGCATCTCCCGAGAAAGGTCGGGTGCCAACGGGTGTCTTCGGCGTAAGTCGACACCTCCCCAAATCGATGCCACGAGAAAGGCGTGTGCATCTCCCCCGAGAAAGGTCAGTACCATTTGGTGTCTTCAAGGAGGTGTCGACACCCCACAATCGATGCCCGAGAAAGGTCTCGTGCATCCTCCCGAGAAAGGTCGGGTTCCAACCGGAGTCTTCGACGAAGTCGACACCCCACAAATATATGCCCCCGAGAAAGGTCGGCGCATCTCCCGAGAAAGGTCGGGTACCAATTGGTGTCTCGATACAAATCGTAGAGACCCGCAAAAGAGATGCCTTGAGAAAGGTCGGTGCATCTCCGTCAAGGCGAATCAAGAAAGGTTCGGATCCTAGACAAATCATTGATTGTTTTAACAGGCAAACCGAAGAATGGTTCGGGTCTTGGAAAAGCAATTTCCCGTCAAGACAACCGAAGAAAGGTTCGGGTTCTAGACAAATTATTGATTGTTTTAACAGGTAACCAAAGAATGGTTCGAGTACTGGAAAAACAACCTCATCATATCACCAGGTAAAATGACGCCTTGATACTTGCCAAACTTGGGGTTCACACCCTATCTCACTCACTCACGGTAAGTAACTGTGTATCTTATTATCTTTGTCTTAGTATATCTTTTTTTTTTTTTTTTTTTTTGCATAGGACAATAAGTCCCAAATAAAATCTATCCCTTCAAGCGTATGCCGGATAAAATTTAAGATCAGTTTATCTTTTGAATGCAACCTCTACGAGCTCACCTTCAAAGAGGGGCGGTTATTGACGCCTTAATTTTATTTAGGATTTTATAATTAAGTTTTTAATTTATTTTTCAGATAAATAGATAATAAAAAGAAAAAAACAAAAATAAAAACAAGCAGAAAAATAAGCCACCCCAACCCCCTCTTTTTCTCGCAGGCCAAGGCCCGGCCTTTTCCCCCAAAGCCCGGCCCCCTTCTCCTCTTATTCTTCCTTCTTCTCCCTTCTTCCCCTACGCCCGCAACTCAGCGCTCGAAGACTACCTATGGCCGAGGAGGGTAGGGCCGACATCAACTGGAGATGACGGATCTCGGGCGCCATTAATGGCTACCTTCAATGCCGAGCACGCTTTGTTGGAGGAGCAAGGATGGGACGCCGGCCGGCCGCGGCGTCCGTTCAGCGTGCGAAGGCGCGGTCGAATCCCCGTCGACCAGCCGCCCCCTCGCCATAAATAGCAGGCATCACCTCCGTCAAAGAGGGTGCCAAGCCTGGAGATCTCACCGAGACGGGAAAGATCGAAGGGCGAGCGCAGAGAGAACTCGAAGTTGCGGCCTCGGCCCGCCTCCACCTCGAGACTTTGGGAAGGCCGGCGGCGAGGGACTTTAGAAGGTTAGATCTCGGCCGGTGGAGGCCTCGATCGGCCCGAGTGAGAGAGAATCGAGGCCGAGGAAGCTCCGGCCGAGATCTACGCCACGAATCCGGGAGTTCCCGCTACCGCTGTTCCCTCCGAAGTGGTTGCCGTGACCGATCCGCCTCGACGCCACACCGGATCCGAGAGTTGAGAAGCTGCCGACGTTGCCCCGTCGTCGTCACCACCATTCACCGCCAGGTATCCGCAACCTCCGGTTGCGTAGCCGCTACTCGTCCCCTCTCTCGAAACCCTCCATCTAGGATCTCGACCTCGGTAAATCAGTTTTTGTCGCGTCTCCCTAACAAGTTTCACCACAGCCCCGTCGCCGATCCATTGAGTGGCCACCTTTGTCGCCGCCGCCGTAGCCGTCGTAGCCTGGGTCGTTGCCACCTGGGTCGCCGCTGTCGCCGCCGCGCACTCGGCCTTTCCCCTGGGCGCAGCGGATTCGCAAACCCTAGGGTTTGCGATTTTCCGGGCCGTCGAGTCGATCCGGTCTCAAACTGGTAGGGTTTCGTGAGATTCGGGGGCGGCGGAGTCGGTCGCGATTCGGGCCGATCCGGTAGGGTTCACGGGGAGTCGGGCAGCGGAGCAAGCTGCCGAGAAGAGTTGTCGGGACCGGTGTCCCCGAACGCACCATGACGCCATTTTAATAAAATAAAATAAAATAAAATAAGACAAAAAAACCGAGTCCGGCCCGCATCGCGGCCCGTCCCGCAAGTGTCGTCGCCCCTAGTCGGACCCAACCCATGATCCGACCCGGTCGTTTTATAATATTTTAATATAAAATAATATTATAATAATTAAATAATTTATTTAAAATCAAAATATTTTATTTTCGAAAAAATATTAAAAAAATGTTTTTAATTTCCAGAAAATCGAAAATATTTAAAAAATTGTTGAAAAATGTTTTATTTTTTCCAAAAATCAAAAAATAAAAAAATTATTTTCCAAAATATTTTATTTTCCGAAAATAAAAATAAAAATATTCCATATTTTTCAAAATAATACCAAAAAAGAAAAATCCCTTTTATGTCCAAAAATTAGAAAAAGACTCAAAAATGTTTTCCTCCAAAAATGCATGGAAAATCCCTTAGTGATTAAACAAGATTACGCACCGGGAAGGGCATTAGTGATTAACTAGTTTAATCAAGTCCCCGATCCTAATTTTCTCGGTTACGCGGAGCGAGTATTTCTCCCAATACTTCGCTTGGGTTTCTAATCGACCCACCCCAAACCGATTAGTGGCAACTCCGTTTAAAATTAATTTAGGTGTTAAAAACTTGAACCATTAAGTCGTGAATTGGTGGACTTGGGGAGTCCGGGCTTAACTAATTTCAGCCGAGCCATTAGCCTCCTTAGGCGCTCGTACTCGAATGCGGGCGCCGGCGGAAAAGGAGATCGCGACACCCATCTCGATAAAAAAAAAACATTTCAATTTTATTAGTTCAACAAGTTCTTACAGTTCGTTTTCATAAAGAAATTGCAATGTAGACATGCTAATACAATTGGGAGGTCTCGACTAGTCCAATCTGTGGGGCCAAATTAGAAGGATTCGCTTTATGCTTCATCCGCTTCCTCTTTAGTCGCTCAATCCGATTTTAGACGTCCTCATGAGTAAGGCCAAACCCAGGTTTTTGGGAGAGGGAGCAAGTAAGCGATCAATGATCCGGTTCCGCTCGGGGACTCCAATACCTAAACTAAACCGAACATTAAAGATGCATGGTCATTCGGAACCAAACAGTGGACCCAAACCGAAAAGTTTGTTTGGTTCGGACTTTCGGTTTTTGGTGTCTTTTTCTTATTGGTCTCCTCCCCTCCTTCCATTGTTCCACCTTTCCTTCGATTCACCTCATTCGAGACTACTCAAAAGTCGCAAAAAACTGAGGCTAGATCCATCTATGGCATGGTATGGCCAGAACAAAAATCTTCCCAAGTCATCGAAGGAATCAATGTTGTGTGGAGCAAACTCGAGGCTCGATCATTCGCCTTCAAGTTGGGACTGGAGGAGCAGATCGGAGGGATGGTGCCGGTGGGGTTTGCGGTGGTCGGGGTGGAGGGTGGGCTGAGCGAGGCGCGTATGGTGGAGCTGAGTGAAGGAGATGGTCGGGGATGAGCTGTGGGGTGGGGCCTTGGGGATTTGGATGGTGGTGGAGGGTAGTAGAGGGAGAGGATGTTGGTGGCCGCCATGGCCATTAGGAGGACCAAATGGGGTTGTTGTCGGGAGTAGACTAAGCGATGTATATGGCTTCTCTCGAGACAAGTGAAAAACGGAAGGAAGAGTGAAACTAAAGGGCTTTTGCTGTGTTTCGGTTTGGATTGGATTTTTTATAATCTAAACCAAACCGTTATGATTTCGCTTAGAAGTATTCCGCAAGTTGTGTTGTTCCTTCATCTTTCCTTCCAAATCTTTAGCCCATGTAATCTCCAAAGTTTCGATTAAATTGCATTATGCGTTCCTAACCTCATCCACTTTCTTTCAATATATAGCCACATTGTTTTGTGACATATCAAGGTTCATCGGAGAGATCTAGTTAAAAATAAGCGACCTTAAAGGTGGTGGAAGTATTAGGGCCAAACTATCAAGTAACCTTGAGTGTTTAATAGGATGTATACAAAGTGAGTTCCATAAAAGGAATCGGGTTATCCGACTCCGAATTAAGGCTTGTTTTAATTCACTTTGTCAATATTGGTCAAGGCCGGGGGATGGTAGGCGCGGGGAGAGAGTCCAAACTGTGTTGAGGGTCCAAATGAGCCTAGGGCCCTTTTGTAATTTTCAGGTCGGATTGCATAAGAAAAATCATGATCTTGCTTATGTCTAAGTTCCTAATTTCTAAATACGAAGAATGCAATGAAGAGCAGACTGCAAGACCAATGGATCCTTCGTTTAAAGGTCAAAATCCGATATTAATAGCCAACTCAATGCGAAATTTTCAAGGAATGCGGAAGGGATTGGAGTAAAAAACTCTAGTATCAACAAAGGACCAAATAGTTTATGGCATTAGTCAAATTTATTGCAACTATTATTTTCTTTGAGGTAACAGATCTAATTTTTTTTTATCACGAAACTATCTTCATGATCCAAGGTGAAACCTATTGCTGTGAATGATTGGGGATACTTCAGCAAAATCCAATAAATATTTGTCGAGGAAACTTTTCTTACCCAATTCGCTTGATTACTAGGCTTGGATTGCTAAGTTTATAATATGGAAGATCACGTCATTTCTTAGCACAACGGGGACAATTCTAAAAGCACTTCCCATTTTAAAAATCTTGCACCTTTCCCCGACGAAGATGCAAAGGCGTATTTTAACTTAGAGAAATGTTGAAAAAATCAGAAAACTTTTGAACAATCTTTAATGTCCAGCAAAGTTATCCTTACTCTAACTATACCTTATTAAACATAGTTTGTTATTGAGTGTCACTAATTCTAAATATGCTAACTAAATATATTTCTATTTTCAAAAAATGATTCTATATATTATGAGAAAAGTGAAAATTTCAAATAAGAGTTCAAAGTGCTCTCAATTTTTCAAATAAAGGCTTGAAGTGAACATTGTTTTTAATAGGGCTTGAATTATCCTTAATTTCTAAAATAAGAGCTTGAAGTAGACTTTATTTTAAATTAAGGATTGAAGTGGCCATGTTAAACTCAAAAAATGACTTGACCTTACTAGTTGGTCAAGGGCATTTCCATCATTTACTCTCTTTTCTAATTTCTTCCCTTTTTCTCTGTTTTTTCTCCACACAAAAAAAAACTTAAAATAAAAAAGAAAAAAAGAAAAAAAGGCTAATATATACACACACAAGTGAGAGGGTTGGCAACTCTCCCACTTATGGCGGCCACCCCATCATCGGTGGGGCATCGCCGCAAGTGGTAAGACTAGCCTTCCCGCCTAGTTTTTACTTTTTATTACGAGTTTTTCTCTTTTTTTCTTTTTGTTTTATACTATTTTTTAGAGAAAAAACAAAAAAAAAGGAAAAACATAAAGAAAATAGGAAAGAAAATGAGAAAAGTATGAAGGATGGAAATGCCCTTAACTAGCTAGTGATGTTATGTCCTTTTTAAGACTGACATAGCTATTTTAAGCTTTTATTAAAACAAAGTCCACTTCACACTTTTTTTTAAAGAAAATGATGGGACTTCGGTTCCTTTTTTTGATAAATTGAGAATACTTTAGGCTACAAAGTGGAGACAACACTCATTCACTTTCTCCTTTTAATCTCAACGAAAGTAGAATACTCATTAGATTTAGAATTTTATCTGTTCTCCTATGAACTGATGTATTTGACCAAGTACAGTTGCAATTGCAGCCAATCAAGCTTTATAATTACTAATGGCCCATCGAGAATATAATTAAGTACTGAAAATTAAAAAGCTCAGCACTCCAATGAGTTTAAACGTTATCTGATGATTAAAACTAATATCAACATAAAAATTCCATTAAATCAGGAAAATTACTTAACGTGGTAAGTAGGTAGGGGTTACTTAACTTTTTAAGTAGAAAGAAGTAATTTATGGCAATGAGAATATTGTCAGTTACAAATCAACCTATAATAATCACAATTTTATGTATGGTTCCAGTGATCAATATTTCAATTACCTATTAAATAACTTTTTATTTCTACTTTCAAAACTTAAATTTGTCGGCACCTAAAATTCATTGCTTAAATTCTTAATACCTAATTTCAACTTTATCCAGTGAGCCTTCAGTAAATAGATTATATAAGGAATTTTACTCTAATAGTGGGGTCTAATCAGCCCCACCCACCACCTTCTTCCACAAAGAATATGGAGCCTAAAAAGCAATATCTAGAAGGAGGGAAACATGAATATCTAGAAGAAATGAAAGTTTTGACAATGGGAGTGTTGACTAGGCGCACCAAGGAGCCGTGTACCTTATTCGAAGGAGAGCTTAAGTTTGAATTCGTCGACATTATTAGCAATGTAGAAAAAATTTCGCCTCACACCTGAAAAGAGAACCGAAGGACCACTCTTAAGAGGTTCTAACGTTTTCCACTCCCCTCGGACGCTACACCAAACTCTTCTGATCTAGTCACATCTCCAACCTTGATCCTCATTTAATTAATTGAGGTACTTTGACGGGACCAAAGTTTACCCATTTAAGTCGGGTTCCCTTGTTATCAAAAACAAAATGCTATGAGGATAAAAGGAGTAATGATATGCATAGTTCCAGAACTTTATTTCAATAATAATGGGGTCGATACAATTTTTTTATTTAATTTTGTCCATGAACTTTGACCGAATTGATTCAATTGGAAAAATGTGAAAGGGTTAGTACTCAATTGGCATAATTAGAAATTTAAGACTATATTCACAAAAATGCAATAAATTTATGACTTTGAACAATTTTCCCCATATACTTTTTAACGTGGACTGCTCTATTAGCATTTATTGGCCCTAAATAACGATCTAGACTACCACCTCATTTTCTCCAATTAGGAAATGTTTTTGTTCCTTTATATATATATATATATATATTTGTAAGTCACGTACATGCAAGCCTAGTGAATCTACATTAAGTTAACGAAACTATGTCCACATCAAGTAAGTGTTAGGATTTTCAATGGAAAAATTACTTTGCTTAGAATTATAAAAGTTCAACAAATTTATTAAACAAAAAGGTTCATAGATCACATTGAAAATTGAAAAAGTTCAGTATCATTATTCCTACTTTTATGCACAAACAAAATCTGGCAACTTAAAGTTTCGAACTAAATTTCCAAACTAGGGGAGTAAGTGTGTAATTGAGTTGAGTCAACAATCAATTCAATGATTGAGTCTGACTCAAATCAAATGGTTAAAGGTAGATAATTGATTTACATAAGTTTTTAATAAGCTTCACCTTGACTCAATTGGATAATGGTTCTCTCTCAAAACTCACAATAAAAACCCAAACTCAAGCTGGAATCATTAAAATACGCTATAATTGAAAACTAGTACTATATTTATTTAGTTCATATTTATTAATGAATTTTTATTATTAAAATACATAAAGATTGAATCACTCGATTAGGCTCACGAGCTATATTTTTAAGCTTGAGCTAGACTCGATTAATTAGTATTTGAGCTACTTGAACTCAAAAGAATCAAGCCAAGCTTGAGTAATCAGCAAGTCGAACTCGAATAGCACGTGAGCTTGACTGAGTTGCATGCTTATCGCCAAATATGGGAATCTAGAAGTTCTTCTCAAACAAAAAGACACGTTGATATGGCTAAGTCAAGCAAAATAGGAACTTAGCCAATGGCCGTCTAAAGTTGATATTGGTTATAGAATATGATTTCAGCGTTGAAGTCTAGTTTTCTTGTTGCGCACCACTAGCCAATCTCAGTATTTATGACTATGTACGTGGCAGCAATTCATTGGCAGAGGATCACACCTTCAAGATTAATAATATTTCATTAGCAGATGCCGACCAAAGCTATTTGTTTCACCGAAGAAAGCCAGTTCTTTCCCATAGGAACATGAATCACAATAACTTACACATGATTGAAGGCAAACATAGATGCAAGTACATATCCACTAACAGCACGCTAATATAGTTTATGAAAGGTCAAAAAGGTTGATACATACATACATACATACATACATACATACATATATATATATATATATATATATATATATAGAGGCAAAAACATAGGGGTAGGCCTAAGTTGCTAACCATCGACAAATGGAAATCAACCACCGATATGCTTTTGGCTAGAATTTAAGACCACCACAAAACCAACAAACAGCTTAGAACCATAAATCTTTGCACTACATAACAATGTCTAATGGTAGCATTTCGATTAATCACCCATCAGTCAATATGAACCAAAGTCACTTCAATCACATCCGTGGTATTCATAAATTTTTGCCTAAGACCCGTGCACTTGCACCTTGACTTTGCCAAGTTTGGCAAGAGACAAAACTCTGCCCTTCTAATTTCCCATTAATCACTTTGGCCCAACCAAACTTAGCAAAAGCGCATTATTTGTCACATCGATAGATGAGTCATATGCAACATTCTTGCTTTAAAATATTCACCAGCTACCCATCTATACATATTTGACCTATTCAATCTAATCAACCATTGATTTTGATACCACTTATTGAGAATTAACAACAAAAATCTGAAGTCCTCGACAAAGGGGATCCCCAGGAGAACCCAAGCTTGAGCCCGACCTTCACCGAAAAATTTAACATCCTCACATGTGCACCTCAATTTGGAGTTTTATGATGCTCCTGGATTATAGGGCAAATACCAACAAAAAACCCTAAACCATACCCATTGTGATACAAATACCCCTCTTTTTCTTTTCTTTTCTTTTTTTTTCTTTTCGTGTTACCTAAAACCATAAACTTGTTCACCAAGATACAAATGCCCCAATTTTTTTTTTTTTGGTAACCCAGGGAACCCCGTAAGCCACTCCAGATAAGAATCCCTAACGACATATCTGGGATTCAAACTTCTGCCCTTCATGAGGGGGAGGGAGCCTGAGCCAGCTACACCACTGCGGGCGGTGGTGCCCCTAACTTTTTTGTACCATGAAGAATTCCAAACTTATACATCTATGTCATATGTATCCCCTATTTCAATTACATCCAAGTTATATTTGTTATATTGAGGCACGGACACCAAGTGCGAAAACTTCATATAGTGGGACAATTAAGTATTAAAAGTTTGAAAAAATACACTTAAGTGTCAAAATCGGAGCAAAATTGATTAGTTAAGTGCCAACAACAAGAACATCCAGCCAAAATGCTGACATGGGGTTTTTTGACAAGACAAGTGCAAAATAATATTATTTTAAATGTTGATGTGGCTAGATAAGTCAAAAACAATATCATTTTGCATATTGATGTGGCTAGATAAGCCAAAAAAGATGTCATTTTGCCTTGAATTTGAATTTTAATATAAATATTAATTAAACTAAAGTTAAAAATAAATTATTAAAAAAAGGAAGAAAAAGCCCTTGCACAACACCTTTTGCAACTTTTTTTTTTTTAAGTTTTTAATTTAATTTATTTAATATTTATATTCAAATTCAAATAAGAGGCAAAATGACGTTGTTTTTGTTATTCTATATTGACTCAACTCTTTGGTGAGCCATGCGGGCTAGTTATATTATTACAAAAAAATGCCTCATAGGATTTCTGACACTGTCATTAGAGTTAGCACTTAATGTCTCATTTTTCAAAGAAAATGGCACTTATGTGTATCTTTCTAATTTTTGGTGCTTAAATGGCTCCCTGTGCCAAGTTTTTTCACTTGCGCTATACTTTTGTTATCATACTGATATAAGCTTGGGTTTTTTTTTATGACACGAGAAAAAAGTTTAGAGTATTTATGTGACAATAAGCAAGTGTAAAGCTTTTTAGTTATACAAAAAAAGAAAGTTAAGGGTAGTTGTGTTATAGTGGCCATAATTTGGTTTTTATTTTATTTTATTGTTTGTTATATTAACCCTAGATTATAAGTAATTCAACTAGCATTTTTTTTCCCAAAAATGATATTAAAATAATGTTAATAAATGATCTTGCCCCGCAAAAGATATCAAGGATGATTATGTTGTCCTGACTAGCAACATAAGTAATTCTCAGTCATTCATGATCGGATGACATTAAGAAAAAGTAGAGCATGCATTAGTGTTGTTGATCAATTAGATTGTGCAATTCACCATAATAAGGAGATTAATAGAAAAATGAAATAACAAGATTAAGGTGGTTCGATTTGAATTACCAAGACCCATGTTCGTGGAGAGAGTGAGAGTGGTAAATCTACCTTGAATAAGGAGGTTACAAGTTTGAAATAAAGCCTCGCTTAACGTCAGGTGCTGAGCTTTCGTTGATGTCATTAGGTCCCCATGACTTTTATTTTTAGCTGGAAGCATGGTATTTCCTTAAATTTTAGATTTCCAGTGTTAAGCGGAAGAGTGATCTGCTTATGTTTTTTTTTTTTTTTTTTTTTGGTTAAGAGTGATCTGCTTATGTTTGACACTATCTTTTACAATGATTTCGTGTAAACTCGCAAAAGAACCGGAGGAACACTCTTAATAGGTTCTAATTTGTAATCATATAAAAATTGATTTAAACCAGACTTTAGAAAATGTTCCGATTGAAAATGCAATGCAATCTAGGTGCTTGCTCGAGAGGCCGTGGACTCCAATTTATACATTGGATGGCTTATGGGCATTCCCTTCGGACACAACACCAAGCTCCTTCTATGTACTCTACATTACTTCTCCGACCTTCGATCCTCATGTAATTTATTGAGGTACTTTGATGAGACCAAAGTATACTTATTTTAAGTTGGGTTTTCTCACCATAAAAACAAATGCTATGAGGATAAAAAGGAGTAACGGCATGAGTAATTACTAAACTTTTTCTCCAATATTTAATGGGGTTGCTATACTTTTTTATTTGTTCAATTTTATCCATAACCTCTTAAAAATCCACTACATGTAGTCCTTCCATAAAGTATATCCACATATCATATGTACCTTTTTCACATGGACTGCACTATTAGCATTCATTGGCCCCGAATAACGATCTAGACTACTATCTTGTTTTCCCTAGCAAGCAAATCTTTTTGTTCATTTCTTCTCAGTGTGAATGATAATCCTCCTATTTTAGAAATCAATTTCTATTCTAAAAATAGATTATTTTATTTATACTTCCCAAATGAGTTTCTGAGCAAAACAATCAAGTAGCATTTGAGCAATCTACGTCAAACTTGAATAGCTCAAGAGCTTGAGTGAGTTACATTCTTATTTCCAAACATAGGAATCTAGAAGCACTTCCCAAACCTAGAAAACACGTTGATATAGTTAAGCAAAATGGGAACTCAGCCAATGGTCGTCCAAAGTTGATATTGGTCATAAAATACGATTTCAGTGTAGAAGTTCAGTTTTCTTGAAGCGCTCCACCAGCCAATCTCAGTTATTTATGACTATTCACGTGGCACCAATTCATTGGCAAAGAATCACACGTTCAAGATCAATAATATTTTATTAGCAGATGCTGACCCAAGCTAGTTGTTTTACTTTAGAAAACTAGTAATATCTTGCCCATGATTGGAAGGCAAACATAAATGCAAATGCACATCCACGTATAACAACGCACAAGCCTCTTAGAACCATAAATTTTTGCACTACATGACAATGTTGAATGGTAGCATATTAATCACTCATCAGTCAATGACAACCAGAGTCACTTCAATTGCACCCGTGTAATTCATGATGAGGGTGCAATAGCAAGCTTAATTTTTGGGGGTCTAAGTCGCAACAGCTATCCAGGCACAAAGGAGGAGGAGAGGGTCCACTGAAGCATTATCGAGAGAGAGTGAGAGTGACGACAGTTGAGCAGCATTTTGTCTATAAAAACCAACACACCCATTTGGAGTTCGTCGTGCACAAACTGAAAGTTACAACTCACCAAGTCACTCCAATTGTGTCCTAGACAGTACCCAGAGCACGACTATGGCCAAACAAAACCAATTCTCATTCCTCACATCAGCTGCTCTTTTGGTCATTATAGTTTCTGTTTCGGAAACACTTTGTCGCCCTTTGAAGAGGAACAGTTGTTAAAGCAACATGAGGAGTGGATGGCAATCCACGGCGTGTCTACAAGGGCACGGACGAAAAGGCAAAACGGTATGAGATATTTAAAGAGAACGTTAAGCGCATCAACGCCTTTAATAATGGTAAGGACGTGGGGTACAAACTGGCTGTGAATAAGTTCGCAGACCTAACCAATGAGGAGTTCCGCGCTTCCTACACCGGCTACAAGAGGAGGCCCACAAGGGTCCTGTCCTCTGGCCAAAAAAAAACCGTTCAAGTATGGCAACTTCACCGCCATTCCAGCTGCCTTAGACTGGCGAACCAAGAAGGCCGTGACACCTGTTAAGGATCAAGGCGGCTGTGGTGAGTGGAAAATAAAAAATTGTCCTACGAAAATGTCAAAATTCTCATGTCGTACTCAAGCTGTTAAAAAGAGGCAACAATTGTGCATAGAGCAGATAACAATATTATCTGTAATTCACTGTTACATTCCTTTTACGCCCATCATACTACATGTGTACATATGTCTCTTTGTAATTCATTTTACTATCTCTTTTTTCAGGGAGTTGTTGGGCATTCTCGGCTGTGGCAGCTATGGAAGGGATTACCATGATCAAGAAGCGGAAGTTGGTGCCACTCTCGGTGCAAGAACTCGTGGATTGTGATGATAACGATGAAGGCTTCGGGGGCGGGCTCGTGGACAGTGCCTTCAAGTTCATTGTAAGCAATGGTGGCCTCACGACTGAGGCGAACTATCCTTACCAGGGAAATAAAGGGACCTGCAATACGGCCAAGGCAGCAAACCCCGCAGCCTCAATAACTGGATATCAGGATGTGCCGGCCAACAACGAGAAGGCCCTCTTGCAGGCCGTGGCAAACCAGCCAGTCTCGGTGGCAATTGAGGGGGCGGGTTTGATTTCCAATTCTACTCAACCGGCGTGTTCACAGGCTCATGTGGGACCGACATTGACCACGCGGTCACGGCGGTCGGGTATGGGAAGACCTCTGGCTCTGGCGGGACCAAGTATTGGCTGATGAAGAATTCGTGGGGCACCGGGTGGGAGAGAAAGGGTACATGAGGATCCAGAAGGATGTGAGCTCTAAGGCTGGTCTCTGTGGTCTTGCCACGGAAGCTTCTTATCCAACTGCATGAAGAAAGAAGAAGAGGAAAAATAAATTATGAGTCTATATACGTGATAGTGGTTCTTGGGCTCTCTATATGTATGAAATGTAGTCTAGCGTCTCTGTAAAAGAAGCAAGTGTTAAGTGACAGTACGTCACTAGGGTTGGTGTGTCCTACAACAGAAACTGAATGTTGTAAGCAAAATTAGGGGCCTCCCAACTAAACTCGGTTCTAAGTGTTCGAATAAATGAGTGGGACAAGATAAAAGAACATAGTCCCGTGAATGAATGGAACAGTTTCGTCAGCGTAATTTTATAGTACTGAATTGTCCCAACAATAGGAATTTAGTTATTTCGAGCAATTTTGTCAGCGTCAACCATTCTGTCTTGTGAGAGGCGTGGCCAGCACTAGCAAGAACAATTATTTGTAATTTTATTTTTTCTACTTTTCTATCCTTTTTATCTCGGAGAGCAACCACATGTGAGGGCCAGCAAGCATGGCCGGTCAGAGCCGTCACCTTGCCCAAATTTGATTTGACTGTACTCGAATTACAATTATCCTCATGGATTTGAAGGTTTTCCAATTAATTGAAAGTCTGATCCAAATTTATTTGCATACTTATCGGGTGAAGCTTAAAACCGCTTAATCTGGATCGGGATTGAATTACACTAGCTCTTATCCATGGTCAATATTCAGCTCGAAAACGGGGATCTTCTTTCTTCGGACCAGACGTGTGCACCCCTTGAGATTCATCGGCACTGCCTCTGTGTTTTTATCCTAATGTGAACACCATCCACCTATGATCCTCCTCACTAGATATTCATTCTTATCGTCAAGCAATAATATCTATGGCTCCTTCTTATGTTTTCACACACCATCTACATTAAGTTTCAACCCCGATGTCCTTTTCCCAATAATTAGCTTCTGAACTTATCTTTACTCTGTTCTCCTCTCTAAACTTGTTCGAAAATTCCATAAACTCCTATAAAATCAACTTAATTGCTTGTGAAGAATTTGGAATAGCTTGATTGTGTAATACGGTATTCCTATACAACCACATTCTAGTGCATATAAGGTAAAGAGCTTGCAATCTAAGCCCATTCTTTGTGCAATCCACCCTTGGTCAAGGAATTGGTTTATCATCCCTCTTGCATTGGGAAGTTCCAAGCAGATGGTGATACCCCCATGACTTTGTTTTCATAAACTCTGAATCAAGGGGCATAGGCCCGGTTTGGTTTGGTTTCGGGGGAATGTTTTTGGGAAAATACAAATATCTTTGAGCTAAAGAGGTTCTTTGAAATGCAAATAGTGTTTGGTGAATTGTAATTCTAAAGTGTATTGAAAAATAACTTTGGCTTAAATGTTAATTGGTAAAAATTGCATTTGTAAATGATTTATTACTAAATAATTTTTTTTTTTTTTTTTTTGAGTTTAGCCAATGACAAACCAAATCTGGCTGACGAACAGCTAGATCTAGCCACCAAATGGCCATGCCTAAGGTCACCCACCTCAAGCAAGGCTACCTAAGGTTGCACGATCTAGGCAACGCTAGCCTGGGTTACACAATTTAGGCCAATAGTCACCTAGGTCACGCAACCCAAGTGTTGCCCGAGGTCCAACGGTGGTTGTTAGTCGTGCAACCCCAGGCGGTGGTTGCTGGTTTGCACGACCCTTAGTCAGTGGTTGTCGACCTCCAATTGGCATTTTTGTGCGATGGTTCGAAGAAGATGCATAGTAATCGAGGGCCAAAACTTGCATTCCAAGAATGCAATTTCCCAAAGGACCTCTAAATGTGCTTTGAGCTAAAGGTCTTTAGAGCTATTTGGAGATACAATTGTATTTTATTAAAGTTGAGCAAAAGCACAAGCCAAATGCATTTGCATTTGGCCAAGAGACATTAGAGTCGTGAAGCCTATTGTAAATATTGAACCAAACGGGACATATTCTATAACTAGATGGATTGAAGTTTCTTTTTTAATTTCCACTTAAATGATTTGGGACTTGTGGGGTAATTATCAAACCCAATTGATTGCCCCCCACTTGATAAAGATTTCCAATTTGAGTATTTCTCTAGGGTTCATGATTGCCTTCCACAATTGAGATGCTGATGCCTTAACCTCGTGGTTTCAAAAACTGTATCTCCGGAAATATTTTCCCTCACTTGCCTCTATCTTATATCAGTCCCTAATTGAGTTTGAGGATTGAAATGTTGTTGAAATCGTTGGCTTGTCTAAAACCTAATTCGCCGCTTTTCTTATTGCTTCATAAAAATAAAATAAAAACCCCAACATTTAGATTTGGAAAGCCTCTATGTTGTTTTTTATGCTACCATGATCATCATCCTCCTTACTTAATTTCCATTATCACTATCATCGTTAGTGTTAGATTATTTTACATGGTCTAAGCTCTCAAAAGTTGACTTATCTCTGGAGAATTGCTTGGGAGTATAGGTTGAATCACCACAATGGATGAAACTACAACTCAATAATGGTTTGAATATGATCACAAGGAAAATACTCTTTTGCCACAATGCAAATGTCAATTACCTTCTCAATGCAACAATGGAAGCCTTAATATAATGAGTTCTGTTTTTCACATCATCTTTTTAGAGAACTTATGCCTCTTGTAGATAGCAGATCATCGGGATAAGTACTCTAATGGTGCCATAAGTTGTGTATGGCGCTCACTTTGATGCCAAAAGTTTCCGTCGGATCATTTAAGTGCCAAAAATTTTGAAAAACGCTCACTTTGGTGCCAACGCTGATATGATTGGCCGGAAATCTGACGTGGCCTTTTTTTATTAATTTCTTATGCTGATGTGGCTCGCCGGAGTTTCCATTAGATCACTTAGGCCTTCAAACGACGTCGTTTTAGCATCCAAACACCAAAACGACGCCGTTTTGTGTTGTCTTCTTCCCCGAGCAGATTCGTCTTCTTCCCCGAACAGATCTAGTAACACCAACAGCACCAAACCAACGACACCAGCAACGAGAGAACTAGCAACACCAGTTATTTTCCAGAAAAGAAACCACGCATTCGCCTCCACCCTCCCCAGTAGTTTTCCCCCATTTTCAATCACCTTATCAACCTTTCAAATCCCTGAATCTTAGCCTCACCACCGCCTTTTCCCAAGAAATATCGTTGGGTGCAGAGGAAACGCGAGCTCAAAGAATCCCCAAAAGCACGAGCGATCCGGCCAATGGTAGCCGCGAAGATCTGGAACGCCACAGAGGTTGTCGGCGAAGCCAGCTGCTACGAAGGCAGCGGCCGTGGCCCCGCCATCCCTCCTCCGCCCTCATCGTCGACACCTCCCTCTTTCTCGGGATTTTCTGTTCGTTTTTTCTTTCTTTCTTTCTTTTGTCTCGCTGTGGCAAGCAACTACAATGGAGGTTGAGGGATGGCGGTTGACTGACGGTGGCCGAGGGACGGCGGCCAAGTGACTGTGGCTGAGGGACGGCGGCCGAGCGACGGTGGACGAACAATGGCGGACAAAAAAACCCTAATTTCAATCTCCAAATAAAATCAACAAAACGGCGTCGTTTTTGTGAGGCTATCCACGTAGAACCACAAAACGACGTCGTTTTCTTAAGGAAGACGGAAAACGACGTCATTTAAAAGGCTTCTCGATTTTATTTTTAAATATAAAAGCCACGTAATCATTTTGGCCGGAATCTGTCGTCGGTGGTACCAAAGTGATCGTTTTTCCTCCGATTTAGCATTTAAGTGATCCGGCGGAAACTTTTGGCACCAAAGTGAGCGCCGTACACAACTTATGGCACCATTAGTGTACTTATCCCGCAAATCATCAAAAGTTTTTTAACTTTCAATAACGAGAATGAGATGTCAGGAAATTACAAATGAGATGGTGGGAAGTTAAAAAAAAATACTGCTCCCACCTCTGCCCATCAGGGGCGAAAACTGCTCAAATATGACAGTTAGCACCATCTTCCACCACTCCAATTTTGCAGATCAGACCCCACCAATCACGCGACTTCTTCATCTTTCACGGGCCAAACCATCTTCACCCGTTCTTGGATCTTTATTTCCTTCGTATACGCCACTTATATCAAGCACGAGACACTTTCCGACCACCATTCGTTGCTGCCGTGGATTGTCGTGCCAATGGAGTTGTCCGGTTCAATCAAGTCCATTCGGGTTTTGTTGTTCCTGAACCTCTGGAGTTGTAAGATTGCCTCCACCGCGCGTGGTTGACACTGACTTGCCACATCACCGCCAGGTAGTTTCTTCTCCAAGTGAGATTTGGAGCTGATCGAGTGCACGAATTTTCCTCTCTGGTGTATATCTTCTGGAGTTGTGAGTTAACTTGAACTTATGCATAAGCAAGCTGAGTTATTGCACTTGCTGTTTGAAGCCAAATAATCGCCATCACTGAATTGTAGAACGCCGGTTGCCTCATGGTTGCCATCGCTCTTCACAAGCCTCCACCCTAAACCATGTCACCGAGTCATTGATCTAATGCAGTCATTAGTCAGGTATAAATTGTAGCTTATTTCCGAGCAGGTTTTTGATAGCAACCGATTGTGAGGTTTGCATATTGGAATAGAAGAGGAGCTAAGCCCAATTGGTGTCGAATTAGTAATGCTTGATCTTAAGTGGATTGCATGCCTATTGCAAGCACAGAACTGGGCAGAATTAATGTCAAATTCTTGCTGGCCAGATTTAAATTGTAGTTTGATTGGATTATGCATCGTGAATTTTGAGCTTATTTAAGCCTAGTGCCGTTATTAGGTAACATATGTGGGTGAACACTTGATCGAACCTGAACTTGGAACATTGGAATTAAATATTACTATTTTTTCTGTCCATGTTGGGATTTTTATAAACAGCTTTGTTAGCATAATACTTTTTGGGATACAGTGAGATTAGTAGTTTGTTGTAAGCCACAAATTCTCAAAAGAGTAAACCCACAATATTTTATAATTATTTGTTATTAAGTTTTTTATGATTTAGAATAGACTATTATTTTCACATAGATTAAAGACTGTTACCAAATTATTTCTCTTTTATAAATATACATTTTCCTAGGATACTTTAGATCTTGTCGTCACATTTAATTTCACATTTGCATTGCACATAATTGCTTTTCATTAAGAGTCATTCATGCCATGTTGATGTTATAGAAATTCATAATACTCACGATTTGCATGTTAGAAGAATGTTTAATATAATTTGAAAGTCCAACTCAAAAAATTAGGTCATATGTACATAAATAGCATGTAAACCGATGTCGGAGTGGGTGGATGCACATATGAAATAAGTGAAACTTGGCTCTAATATCATGTTAAGCTTAAGCTGTTAGATGGAGAAAACCACATGTGTATAAAAAGCATATAAACCAAATTGCAAAGGCTATCAAAGGATGACCAAAGCTGGTAGGTGGTGGAAGAATTTTTAAGAGGCTGGAATGATTAACTTCAGTGGATGATCAAGGCTGCCAAAGGCAACGAGTTGGTGGCAAGACTTCTTAGGGTAACTTTCTTAGCAATCACAAATTGCATTTGGATGGAATGTAATCATAGACATCTACAAAACAAGTCAAATGATGTCTGCATCATCGTGGCTAAAATTTGTAAACTTGTCATAGGGCAAGCTTCATATTTCAAAAATTTAAGACCTTCCTAGATAAATGTAATATTGACTAGCATATAGAGACTTCATCACTCCATTTTCACATCTATAGTTATCTATATAATGTTGGGGAATGCCCTTAAACTTCTATACATCATCTTATAAATGATACTTACATTTCAAATCAAGAAAAAGAAAACCACATTGTCAAGCGACGTACTGGTAAAATATTTCAACGACCATTGATTTGGATTTCTGCACATAGGAAATTGAATCAGGAATGTTTACATATCTTGAAAAATTCATATCTGGATATATATATATATATATATATATATATATATATATATATGGGTGTCCTTATTTAGGCACATTTCGTACATCTTTGCATATTATGATAGGATTGGGCATTATCTTTGCATAATTACTCATGACATGTCAGAATAATTAGAATTTTCCAAAACTAATTGTTTTAGTGCAAATCTTGGATTTTTCATTTGCATTATGATTTAATTGTCATATTTACACATTTACTTTCATAAATCACATGTCATTTAATGAAAAATATAAATAATCAGATATCGCGTCTTGGTAACTCTAGATCGCATCTTCATTGAAGAATTCACAAAAATTTGGGGGTGCATTTAGGAAATTTTAGATTTGTTTGCACATTTTCTTGATACATATATGATTAGCTCTCTAGGGACTGCATTTCATTATAGATCACATTACGTCAAATGAGCGGGGGAAGGCGCGGGGGAGAGAGAGTCCAAAACTGATCTTGAGAGTCAAAATCAGCTTAGGGCCCTTTTCTAATTTTCAAGTCGGATTGCATAAGAAAAATTCATGATCTTGCTTATGTCTGCGTTCCTAATTTCTAAATACGAACAATGCAATGAAGAGCAGGACTGCGAGACCAATTTGGATCATTTTGCTTAAAGGTCAAAATCCGATATTAATAGCCAACTCAATGCGAAATTTTCAAGCAATGCAGAAGGGATTTTGGAGTAAAAAGTTTAGTATCAACAAAGGACCAAACAATTTGTGGCATTAGTCAAACTTATTGCGACTATTATTTTCTTCGAGTTAATAGATCTAATTTTTCATCACGAAAACTGTCTTCATGATCCAAGGTGAAACCTATTGTCGTAAATGATTGAGACATACTTCAGCAAAATTCAATGAATATTTGTCGAGAGAACCTTTTCCTACTCAATTCAATTCATTACTAGGCTTGGATTGTAAGTGTCTAATATGGAAGATCACGTCATCTCTTAGCATGGTGGGACAATTCTAAAAGTACTTCTCATTTAAATTCATTAAGAAATCTTGCACCTTCCTGGCGAAGACGCAAAGACCTATTTTAACTTCTAGAAATGATGGAAAACTTCGGAAAATTTTGAACAATCTTTAATGTCAAAGAAAGTTATTCTTAGTCTAACTATTCCTTATTAAACAAGGTTTGTTATCAAGTGTCATTAATTCTAAATATGCTAACTCCATATATATTGGTTTTCAAAAAATGATTCTACACATGATGAGAAATGGAAAATTTCAAATAATGGTCCAAATTGCCCTCAATTTCTTAAATATAGGCTTGAAGTAATCATTGTCTCTAACAGATGCGTCTTTAGTTTCTCAACAAAAAAAAAAAAAAAAAAAGGCTTGCAGTAGACCTTATTTCAAATAAAGCCTTGAACTAACCATGTCGGTCTCAAAAATGACCTGACTTTACTAGTTGGTCAAGGTTATTTCTTTCCTTTATATATATATTTATTTTCTTCCTTTTATTCTTTCTTTTTTCCTTTTTCTACTTTTTTTCTTCTCAAAGTAACTTAAAATAGAAAAAAAAAAGACTAATTTATGTTCTTATTTATATACAGGCGGGAGGGTTCACAGCCCTCCCTTGCTTGTGGCTATCGCCTCATCATCGTTGGGTGTCAGCCACAGATGGTAAGTTGGCCTTACCTTCCCGCCTAGTTTTTTTAGACTTTTTTTTTATCTTTTTAATAAGCAAAAGAACAAAAGAAAGAAAAAGGAATGATAAATTAGGGTGTGCAACCAAACCAGGTCGACCCGGTTCCCGATTCGGCCCACCCGGAAAACAGAGTCGGGAACCGGTTCCGGTTGAAACCGGTCCGGGAACCGATTCCCAAAGTTCGACCCTCGTTTGAACCGGTCTGGGAACCGGTTCGAGGGAATACCCACCCAGAACTGGATCGACCGGGCTAGTTCGGGAGCCGGGTTTGAGAATCGGTTTTGGGCCCCAAAAGTCCAAAAGACCAAACCCTAGTCGTTTCTATCTTTACTCTCACGCTCGTCGCTCTCGGCCTCTCACCTCCGCCAATCCATCCGAGCGCCTGCACCGCACCGCTTCCGCCGCGCCCATCGTCCCCTTCCTCTAGATCAACACCCCCATCCTGGTCTCGGCCATCCTCGCCACCCCGGCGCCATCAGCCTCGGACACGAACGTGACGGCGCTACTCGAGAAGGCCGGGTGCAAGACGTTCGCGGGCCTCCTCGTCTCGAGCGGCGTCATCAAGACGCACCAATTGGCGCTGGACAAGGGCCTGACGGTGTTCACACCCAACGTGAGCTCGTGTCGCTCCTGTTGTACCACGCGGTGGCGGACTACACCTTGATCGGGTCCCTAAAGACAAGCAACGCCCCGATCAGCACCCTTGCCACGAACGGCGTCGGGAAGTACGATTTCACCGTGAAGACCGCCGAGACATCGAGGTCGACCCCTCACGGGTGGCCAGCATGGTGCTCTACTCCACCCCTGTCGCGATCTTCACCATCGACAGCGTCCTCCTCCCCGCCGAGCTATTCAACAAGTCCCCGTCCCCCGCGCTTGCGCCGTCGCTAGTAAGCACGATTTTTACTCTTCGTCGTGAGCTGCTAGCTAATTAGTTCTACTTACCCCATGATATGATTTGTATTGCTGAATTTGATCCCTTTTCTAGTTGATTTTTTTGCTGAATTTAGTGGTTGGCTAATCTTCTAAGGTTTCATATGTTATTCCCTACTTTGGACTAGTAGAAGTCTAGCATCTTAATTCGCAGAATTGCCCAAATGAAGTAGGTCCGTGAGGATCTTAATTTTCGCGAGTGACTGTGTAAACTAAATGGTTGCTCGAGTATGTGAGCACTGTGAATTCCTCTTTTATTTTATGAAAGTCTAGTTTTGAATCTCTCCGGTTGTTTGCTCTTTTGATTCGTTCTGGTATTTTAAGAAGCTATTGATCCGTTGGACCGTTCTTGTATTGCGAGTCTGGTGTTTTTTTTCTCAATGGGATGAATCTTGAGAATTGGTCATGTCATAAGTGGTGGTGTCGCATGAAGCCGGGAAGCCGAAGGGGACGACGATGCACCTGATCAGGTGGTATAAAAGAGAAAGAGAGTTGGTTGGCAGTTGAAGTTAATGTTTCTTTCCAGCGTCCTGCTTTGTTAATCTCTTTTCTACTTTAGGAAGCCAACGTATGTCTGATGATATCGGACTGTGTCTACTGGTACCACATATGATGACTTGCTTTCTTGAACAATGTTGTTTGCATCTGCCCTCGTACAAGATGGATTCTTGTTCTTCAATCTTTATCACATGAACACATGTTATTCTTTTCTTTACTAGTTATACAATGAAGATTTAGCCATTGTTTTCAGCATTGAGTTATCAATGAAATGCAGGCTTTTTTGTTATTCCACAGGGAGTATTATGTGAAATTGCAAAACATGTTCCAATATAAACATGGTCAATGCTGTTCCTGGACCAGAAAAACAAGGTAGGTCAGGAATAGGGTCCAATGCAAATAGGGTCAGGAACAGGGTCTAAAAAAAGAGAACCGGTTATAATAGGGTCGGGTACAGGGTCCAGGTCTAGACCCTACCCACCCCGGACCCGATCACCCCTAATGCAAATGCCCTGAAGTCATGTCTTTTTCTGAGACTAATATGACCACTTCAGGTTTTTATTCGAAACAAGGTCCACTTCAAGCTTCCATTTGAAAAAATTATGATGCTTCGGGCTCTTTTTTGAAAAATTGAGAATACTTTGGGCTTTTATTTGAATTGTTTTCATGAGAAAACAATGCATTGATTACTGCAATTTTTCCTTTTGGCAAGAAGAAGAACACTGTAATTTTTTTTCTTAGTTGCAATGCATAATATATGGCTCACAAGACACCTTAAGTAAATCTATTAAGTTATAGTGAATTCCCAAATTATAAAAATAAAAAATAAAGAAAATTAATTTCAAATAGATTTTCATGAGTCGCGTCCAGCAATAATTTCGGTAAAAAAGAATTAATATTTACAACGGATGTGACTTAACTAAGATAATGCCGTAAAGTGGAGACAACACTCATCCACTTTGTCCTTTTAATTTCAACAAAAGTGGAATACTCAATAGGTCTGGAATTTTATTTGTTCTCGTACGAACTAATGTATTTGATCAAGTACAGTTGCATTTGAAGCCCATCAAGCTTTATAATTTCTAATGGCTAGTCAAGAATATAATTAAGTACTAAAATTTGAAAGCTCAGCACTCAATGAGATTAAACATCATCTACTGCTTAAAACTAATATCAACATAAAAATTCCATTAAATCAGAAAACCTACTTAATGTGGCAAGTAAGTCGGGGTTACATAACATTTTAAGTAGAAAAAAAGTAATTTATGGCAATAAGAATATTATCACTTATATTACTAAAATCAACCTATAATAATCACAATTTCATGTCTGGTAAACAAGTTAATAATGTTCAGTGATCAATTTTTCAATTACATATTAAATAACTCTTTATTTCTACTTTCAAAACTTAAAATTGTTGGCACCTAAAATACTTCTCTGACTATAGTACGCTGGTGGATGTGGTTCTCTCTGCAGATACCCTAAGTTGGGAGGTTCAACCTTTAGTGGATAGGGCTAAGCGTAAACTAGAGAACTCTTCGGGTATTACCTTAGCCCATTACAATCGAGATACGAACAAAGTGGCTGATTGGCTAGCCAAAGCCCAACGAATGGGTTGCCTTTTTAGAAATTGGGTTAATAGTCCCCCGCCTGCTCTTTTGGACTTATTATGTGATGATGCTAGAGACGTTTGTACTAAAAACTTTTCTTACTAATGCATTTTAGTATGTTTGTTCAAAAAAAAATTTCTGAATACTTAATTTTCAACTTTATCCAATGAGTCTTCAGGAAATAGATTATTAAAGGAATTTTAATCTAATAGTGCGGTATAATCAGCCCCACCCACTACCTTCTTCCACACAGAAGTAGAATATGGAGCCAAAAAAGCAATATCTAGAAGGGAGGAAACATGAATTTCTAGAAGCAATGAAAGTTTTGACAGTGGGAGCGTTGGCTAGGCGCACCAAGTAGCCGTGGACCTTATTCCAAGGAGAATTAAGTTAGAATTCGTCAACATTATCAGCAATGTGGAAAATTTTTCGCCTCACACCTTAGAAGAGAACCGAAGGACCACTCTTAAGAGGTTCTAACGTTTTCCACTCCCCAAGGAAGCCACACCAAACTCTTCTGATCTAATCACATCTCCAACCTTTGATCCTCATTTAATTAATTGAGGTACTTTGACGAGACCAAAGTTTACCCATTTAAGTTGGGTTCCCTTGTTATCAAAAACAAATGCTATGAAGATAAAAAGGAGAAACGATATGTGTAGTCCTAGAACTTTCTTTCAATAATTAATGGGATTGCTATAATTTTTTTATTCAATATTTTCTCTAAACTTTTAAGGATCCACTCAATGTAGTCGTTCCATTTAAATCCACATGTCACATGTACTAGAGAAAATTATCCAAAACATACTAAATCTATTACACTTTTATTCATAAACTTTTTGATTATATTAATTGAGTCCATTCGACAAATTTTGATCGGAAACCACTCATGTGAACATTGGCCATCTAACATGATATTACCAATGCTAACATGGACATTTTAAATTTTATATATTAATATCTTCTTATTTCTTTTCTTTTATTCCTTTTCTTTTTCATTCTTTACTTTTTTTTTTGGGGAGGGGGGGTCTTTTCTTATTGTTAAGGCCTAGAAGGTGGCTGCTGGCCACTGACCAAGGCTCAACAACCTCAACCACTAAGGCTCAACAACCTTAGCCACTAGGTGAGGGCTAATCCTCACCCAATGGTCAGCAAGAGTGGCTAGGCCTCCGCAAGGGCCGTTGGCCCCTACTAGCCTTAAAAATAAGGAAAAAAAAAGTAAAGAAGGAAAAGGAAAAAGAAAGAAAAGGAAAGAAATAAAAATGAAAAAAATATTAGTAAAAATTGTCAATATCAACGATTTCATATCAAAATTGACGGAATGAACTCAATTGGCAAAACGTGAAAAGATTTATGATTCAATTGGCATAATTAAAAATTTATGACTATATTGACAAAAGTACAATAGATTTCTGGATTTCTGGACAATTTTCCCCATGTACTCTTTTGACTTGGACTGCTCTATTAGCATTTATTGGCTGAGAATAACGATCTAGACTAATACCTCGTCCTCTCTAGTTAGGAAATGTTTTTGTCCCTATATGTGTGTGTGTGTGTGTGACATGGAAGCCATATGGAAGTCACGTACATGCCACCCTAGCAAATCAACATTAAGTTAACAAAACTCTGTCCATATCAACTAAGTATTAGGATTTTCAATGGAAAAATTACTTTGCTTGGAATTTTAAAAGTTCAACGGATTTATTAAACAAAAAAGGTTCATAGATCACATTAAAAACTGAAAAAAAGTTCAGTATCATTATTCCTACTTTTTATGCACAAACAAAATCTAACAAACTAAATTTCCAAACTAGGGAGTATGTGTGTAATCCAGTTGAGTCAACAACCAATTCGATGCTTGAATCTGACCCAAATCAAATAGTTAAGAGTAGATAATTGAGTTACATAAGTTTTCAATAAGCTTCAACTCGAATCAATTAGATAACGGCTCTTTCTCAAAACTTAGAGTAAAACTCAAACGGGAAAAGTATCAAAAAGTCATAAACCTTTTGTCTTTGTGTCAATTCAATCCTAAACCTTTTCTTTTGGCCGATTTAATTCTAAACATTTTTACGTTGTGCCAATTCAGTCATTTCCGGCCAATTTTGGCTGGATTTTGCTGACTAGATGTCGGTCGTTGACATGGTCGATCGGCGGTAATGTAGACAACTTTTAATAATTTTAAAATTTTAAAATTTTAAAATTTTCTTTTTTTCTTTTTTCTTCTCCTCTTCTTCCTCTAGCCTGGGTCGCTGAACCTCGATGACCCGCCAAAGGCGACAACCGGCAAGGTCGAGGTCGACCTTGTTGACCACCTCGCTAGTGGCCACGAGGCCACCCTCAAGGCCTAGTTGGTGAGGGCGAGCCCTACCGGCTCTGTGCGAGGCCAACTCAAGGCCGCCTCCTCGCGCCAAGCTGGCGGGGGCTTGCCCTCGCCGCCCAAGCCTCAAGGGCGGCCTTAGCCGGGTGGGCGAGACTTGCCCTCAACGGATTTGGCGAGGTCGAGGCTCGCGGCCATGGGCGAGGTCGAGCCTCGCTAGCCATGGGCGAGGCTTCACCTCGCCAGATTCGGCGAGGGCAAGCCTCGCCACCCAACACAAGGCCACCATCGTGGCCACTGGCGAGGTGCCGGGCGAGGTCGACCTCAACCTCGCCAATCGTCATCTCTGGCCGGTCGGCGAGGTCCAGCGACTGGCTGGAGGAAGAAAAGGAGAAGAAAAAGGGAAAAAGGAAAAAGAAAAATAACAAAAATAAAAAGATTTAGGTCTTAATCGGCACAAAAAAAAAATTTAGGACTAAATCGGCACAAAAACAAAAGGTTTATGACTTTTTGACACTTTTCCCAATCTCAAACTCTAGCTAGAATCATTAAAATACACTACAATTAAAAAGTAGTGATATATTTATTTAGTTCGTACCTATTAATGTATTTTTATAATTAAAATACATAAAGATTGAATAATTCGATTAGGCTCGCGAGCTATTATTCTAGAAGCTCTTCCCAAACTTAAAAGACTCGTTGATATGGCTAGGTCAAGCAAAATTGGAACTCAGCCAATGGCCGTCTAAAGTTGATATTGGTCATAGAATATGATTTCAGCGTTGAAGTCTAGTTTTCTTGTTGCGCACCACTAGCCAATCTCAGTATTTATGACTATTTACATTGCAGCAATTCATTGCACAGAGAATCACGCCTTCAAGATTAATAATATTTCATTAGCAGATGCCGACCAAAGCTATTTGTTTCCTTTGAAGAAAGCCAGTTCTTTCCCATAGGAACATGAATCACAATAACTTACACATGATATCTTTGCACCGCATAACAATGTTTAATGGGAGCATTTCAATTAATCACCCATCACCAATGCGAACCGTAGTCACTTCAATCACATCCGTGGTATTCATAATTTTTTGCCTAAGACCGCACACTTGCACCTTAGAATTTTTTTGTTTCGCATGTGAATGTCCTATATTTGGCCCCCTGCCCCTGAATGCAAGTATCCTGCTACAACAATATAAACTCTACTCCATTATGCACCTTGACTTCGCCAAGTTTGGCAAGAGACAAAACTATGCCCTTCTAACTTCCCATTAATCGCTTTGGCCCAACCAAACTTAGCAAAAGCGCATTATTTGTCACATCGATAGATGAGTCATATGCGACATTCTTGCTTTAAAATATTCACCAGCTACCCATCTATACATATTCGACCTATTCAATCTAATCAACCATTGATGTTGATACCACTTATTGAGAATTAACAACAAAAATCTGAAGTCCTCGACAAAGGGGATCCCAGTGGGAGAACCCAAGCTTGAGCCTCGACCTTCACTGAAAAATTTAAGATAATTCCATTATGAACCTAAGCTTGATCTTGGCCTTCACTAAAAATTTAACATCCTCACATGTGCACCTCAATTTGGAGTTTTATGATGCTCCTAGATTATAGGGCAAATACCAACAAAAATTGTGACACAAATACTCCCCTCTCTCTCTCTCTCTCTCTCTCTCTCTCTCTTGTGTTGCCTAAAACCATAAACTTGTTCACCGAGATATAAATGCCCCTAACTTGTTTTGTACCATGAAGAATTCCAAACTTAGTATAGTGGGACACTTAAGTATTAAAAGTTTGAAAAAGTACACTCAAGTGTCAAAATCGAAACAAAATTGATTAGTTAAGTGCTAACAGTAAGAAAATCCGACCAAAATGCTAATGTGGAGTTTTTTTTTTTTTTTTTGACAAAACAAGTGCAAAATAACATTATTTTCTACACTAAAGTGGCTAGATAAGTAAAAAAAACAATATCGTTTTGCATATTGATGTGCCTAGATAAGCCACAAAAAGATGTCGTTTTGCCTTGAATTTGAATTTTAAAATAAATATTAATTAAACCAAAGTTAAAACTAAATTATTAAAAAAAAAAAAAGAAGGAAGAAGAAGCCCTTGCACAACACCTTCTCGCAACTTTTTTTTTTTATGTTTTTAATTTAATTCAAATAATATTTATATTAAAATTCAAATAAGAGGCAAAACGATGTTGTTTTTGTTATTCTCTACTAACTCAACTCTCTAGTGAGCCATGCAGGCCAGTTATATTATTAAAAAATGTCACATAGGATTTCGACACCCGTCATTAGAGTTAGCACTTAAATGTCTCATTTTTCAAAGAAAGTGGTGTATCTTTCTAATTTCTGGTGCTTAAATGGCTCCCCGTGCCAAGTTTTGGTACTTGCATTATATTTTTATTATCATATTGATATAAGTTCAGATTTTTTTATGACACAAGAAAAAAGTTTAGAGTATTTATGACAATAAGCAAGGGTAAAGCTTTTAGTTATACAAAAAAAAAAAAAAAGTTTAGGGTAGTTGCATTACAGTGGCCATAATTTGGTTTGTTTATTTATTTATTTATTTATTTTCTTATCTTAACCCTAGATTATAAGTAATTCAACTAGCATTTTTTTCCCAAAAATGATAGTAAAATAATGTTAATAAAATGAACTTGCCCCGCAAAAGATATCAAGGATGATTATGTTGTCCTCACTAGCAACATAAGTAATTCTCAGTCATTCATGATCGGATGACATTAAGAAAAAGTAGAGCATGCATTAGTGTTGTTGATCAATTAGATTGTGCAATTCACCATAATAGTGAGATTAATAGAGAAATGAAATAACAAGATTAAGGTGGTTCGATTTGAATTACCGAGACCTATGTTCGTGGAGAGAGTGAGAGTGGTAAATCTACCTTGAATAAGGAGGTTACAAGTTTGAAATAAAGCCTCGCTTAACGTCAGGCACTAAGCTTTCATCGATGTCATTAGGTCCCCATGACTTTTATTGTTTAGCTGGAAGCATGGTATTTCCTTATATTTTAGATTTCCAGTGGTAAGCGGAAGAGTGATTTACTTATGTTTGACACAATCTTTTGCAATGATTTCATGTAAACTCGCAAAAAGAACCGGAGCAACACTCTTAAGAGGTTCTAATGTGTAATCATATAAAAATTGATTTAAACCAGACTTTAGAAATCGTTCTGATTAAAAATGCGATGCGATCTAGGCACTTGCTCGAGAGGCCGGGGACTCCAATTTATACATTGATGGCTTCTGGGCATTTCCCTTCGGACACAACACCAAACTCTTTCTATGTACTCTACATTATTTCTCCGACCTTTGATCCTCATGTAATTTATTGAGATACTTTGATGAGACCAAAGTTTACCTATTTTAAGTTGGGTTTTCTCACATAAAAACAAATGCTATGAGGATAAAAAGGAGTAAAGACATGGGTAATTACTAAAAAAAATTTCCAATATTTAATGTGGTCGCTATACTTTTTATTTGTTCAATTTTACCCATAACCTCTTATAAATCCACTACATGTAGTCCTTCCATAAAGTATATCCACATATCATATGTACCCTTTTGACGTGGACTGCACTATTAGCATTTATTGGCCTCAAATAACGATCTAGACTACTATCTTGTTTTCCCTAGCAAGGAAACCTTTTGTTCATTTCTTCTTGATATGAATGATAACCTTCTGTTTTAAAAATCAATTTCTATTCTAAAAATATATTATTTTATTTATACTTCCCAGACGAATTTCTGAGCAAAAGAATCAAGTAGCATTTGAGTAATCTAAGTCAAACTTGAATAGCTCACGAGCTTGAGAGAGTTACATTCTTATTTCCAAACATAGGAATCTAGAAGCACTTCCCAAACCTAGAAAACACGTTGATATAGTTAAGCAAAATGGGAACTCAGCCAATGGTCATCCAAAGTTGATATTGGTCATAAAATACGATTTCAGTGTAGAAGTTCAGTTTTCTTGAAGCGCACCACCAGCCAATCTCAGTTATTTATGACTATTTACGTGGCACCAGTTCATTGGCAAAGAATCACACCTTCAAGATCAATAATATTTTATTAGCATATGCTGACCCAAGCTAGTTGTTTTACTTTAGAAAACTAGTAATAACTTGCCGATGATTGGAAGGCAAACATAGATGCAAGTGCACATCCACGTATAACAACGCACAAGCCTCTTAGAACGATAAATTTTAGCACTACATGACAATGTTGAATGGTAGCATTTTGATTAATCACCCATCAGTCAATGACTGAGGGTGCAATAGCAATCTTAATTTTTGGGGTCTAAGTCGCAACAGCTATCCAGGCACAAAGGAGGAGGAGAGGGTCCACTGAAGCATTATCGAGAGAGAGTGAGAGTGACGACAGTTGAGCGGCATTTTGTCTATAAAAACCCAACACACCCATTTGGAGTTCCTCGTGCACAAACTGAAAGTTACAACTCACCAAGTCACTCCAATTGTGTCCTAGACAGTACCCAGAGCACGACTATGGCCAAACAAAACCAATTTTCATTCCTCACATCAGCTGCTCTTTTGGTCATCATAGTTTCTGTTTCGAAACGCTTTGTCGCCCTCTTGAAGAGGAACAGTTGTTAAAGCAACATGAGGAGTGGATGGCAATTCACGGGCGTGTCTACAAAGACGCCGTCGAAAAGGCAAAACGGTATGAGATATTTAAAGAGAACATTAAGCGCATCAACGCCTTTAATAATGGTAAGGACGTGGGGTATAAAATGGCTGTGAATAAGTTTGCAGACCTAACCAATGAGGAGTTCCGCGCTTCCTACACCGGCTACAAGAGGAGGCCCACAAGGGTCCTGTCCTCTGGCGAAAAAACCGTTCAAGTATGCCAACTTCACCGCCATTCCAGCTGCCTTAGACTGGCGAACCAAGAAGGCTGTGACACCTGTTAAGGATCAAGGCAACTGTGGTGAGTGGAAAATCAAAACTTGTCCTGCGAAAATGTCAAAATTCTCATGTCGTACTCAAGCTGTTGAAAAGAGGCAACAATTGTGCATATAGCAGCTAACAATATTATCTGTAATTCACTGTTACATTCCTTTTACGCCCATCATACTACATGCGTACATATGTCTCTTTGTAATTCATTTTACTATCTCCTTTTGCAGGAAGTTGTTGGGCATTCTCGGCTGTGGCAGCTATGGAAGGGATTACCATGATCAAGAAGCGGAAGTTGGTGCCACTCTCGGTGCAAGAACTCGTGGATTGTGATGATAACGATGATGGTTGCATAGGCGGGCTCATGGACAGTGCCTTCGAGTTCATTGTAAGCAATGGTGGCCTCACGACTGAGGCGAACTATCCTTACCAGGAAAATAAAGGGACCTGCAATACGGCCAAGGCAGCAAACCCCGCAGCCTCAATAACTGGATATAAGGATGTGCCCGCCAACAACGAGAAGGCCCTCTTGCAGGCCGTGGCAAACCAGCCAGTCTCGGTGGCAATTGAGGGGGGCGGGTTTGATTTCCAATTCTACTCAACCGGCGTGTTCACAGGCTCATGTGGGACCGACATTGACCACGCGGTCACGGCGGTCGGGTATGGGAAGACCTCTGGCTCTGGCGGGACCAAGTATTGGCTGATGAAGAATTCGTGGGGCACCGGGTGGGGAGAGAAAGGGTACATGAGGATCCAGAAGGATGTGAGCTCTAAGGCTGGTCTCTGTGGTCTTGCCACGGAAGCTTCTTATCCAACTGCATGAAGAAAGAAGAAGATGAAAAATAAATTATGAGTCTATATACGTGATAGTGGTTCTTGGGCTCTCTATATGTATGAAATATAGTCTAGCGTCTCTGTAAAAGAAGCAAGTGTTAAGTGACAGTACGTCACTAGGATTAGTGTGTCCTACAACAGAAACTGAATGTTGTAAGCAAAATTAGGGGCCTGCCAACTAAACTTGCTTGTAAGTGTACGAATAAATGTGTGGGACAAGATAAAGAACATAGTCCCTCGAATGAATGGAACTATTTCGTTAATGCGATTTTATAGTACTGAATTGTGTCCAACCCTAGAAATTTAGTTATTTCAGATAATTTTGATTGGAAATTACTGGTATAGCGGGTTTAGTTATCATCGGCCATTCCATCCCACGAGAGCTGTGGTTGGCACTAATGACGACAATTGTTTGTAATTTTATTTTTATTTTTTACTTTTCTATCTTTTTTTAATCACCGAGACCAGCCACATGCGAGGGCCAATTTGACTGAACTCGAATTAAAATTATCCTCATGGATGATCAATTTTTTTAAGGTTTTCCAATTAATTGAAAGTCTGATCCAAATTGATTTGCATACTTATTGCCTGAAGCTTAAAAAAACCGCTGAATCTGGATGGGGATTGAATTACAGCTTAGCTCTTATCCATGGTCAATTTTCATCTCGAAGCATGGTGATCTTCTTTCTTCGGACCAGACCTGTGCACCCTTGAGATTCATCACCACTGCCTCTTTGTTTTTTATCCTATCATGAACATCATCCTCCTTACTAGATATCTATTCTTATCGTCATGCAATAGTACTTATGGCTCCTTTGTTATCTTTTTACGCACCATCTATAATCTATCATGAACATCATCCTCCTTACTAGATATCTATTCTTATCGTCATGCAATAGTACTTATGGCTCCTTTGTTATCTTTTTACGCACCATCTACATTAAGTTTCAACACTCGATGTCCTTCCCCAAGAGAATAAGCTACTGAACTAATCTTGACTTTATTCTCCTCTCTAAACTTGTCCGAAAATTCCATAAACTCCTGTAAAATCAACTTAATTGCTTGTGAAGAATTTGGAAAGACTTGATCATGTAATATGATATTCCTATAGGACTACATACTAGTGCATATAAGGTGAAAAGCTTGCAATTGAAGCCCATTCTTTGTGCAATCCACCCTTGTTAAACGAAGTGGTTTATCATCTACTCTTGCGGTGTGAAGTTCCAAGAAGATGGGTCTATCTCAAAGAACATTTAAACCCTATTATAAAGCCCTAAAAACTTGTTTAATTTTGAGCACAATTTTTTTATCAAAGATTTTCACTCATTTTAAGGGAAAGCTACTGAAAAACTAACTTTTAAGCATTTTCATAATTTATAGGAAAAGAAATCGGAATTCTTCAATTTTTTTGAATTTTGAATTTAATTTTTTAAAGAAATATTTTTTAAAATTTTTTTGTATAAAATATTTTTAATTCAAAAATAGGTACGGGGCCAGGCCCTGGGGCCCAGTATGAGCTGACGCAGGTCACACAAATTTGGGCTCAAGGACACGAATGGGCTTTACATATTAGGAGGCTTTAATCAATAAAAATAAGAATTGGGCTCAGCTCCCAATTTTCCTCCAGCACTTATCTAAGCCCAACCCCAACAGATCAAAGTCGGCCCGATAAAGCAAAACCAGCCCAAAATGCCTAATTCTACCTAGCCCGAGAACCAAACTCTAATTGGTCCGACCCAGCTCCTACGCCTGACTTGGGTCCGACCCGGTAACCTCAACAAACCCAACACCCTTTGGCGTCCCCTGCTCTTCGAAGTCTCAATAGAGACGACTAAGGTGAGCGACGCCACTCGCCTCAGCTTGGCCGTGCATCCTCTCCAGCATTGCCTCGGTCAACCCTGGTTGAGGGCTCAACCTCCACCTAGCCAGCCATTGCCGCCAGTCGGGACTTAGCTTGGCCTCCCCAAAATTGGCCAAGATCTGGCTTGGCTAGACTTGGCTAGCAGAAACTACTTAGCCTAAGGCTTCCATGACATCGCCACTCCTGATCTAACACATGTTTGAGGTAGTATAAGTGATCAATGAGTGGTAACTCATATCACGGGAGGAAGGGGATTCTTATTTGTACAAACGGTACTTCAAATTTTGCGAAATCATTCTCGATTGTCCTAAATGGTTAAGCTGTTAGATAAAAATGAGATTTAATATTTAAATGTTCCAATACTCCTCCTCATGCATAGGCTGTTCTTTGGCCCAAACCTAAAGAGTAGAAATATATTAGGGGGAGGCATTTACAGGTTGGAAAGATTTGAACTCAGAAATTTTTTGCTTTGATATCTTATGAGATTTTGTAAGATCATTGTTGACTCTTTTAAAAGTTTAAGCCGGTAGATGAAAACGTGCTTTAATAATATATATTTTAACAACACGTAGTTATTGTAACTTGCCATATTCAGCATGTAGTACTTGAGGTAGACCTTTGGGCATATAACGCCGTCATAATTCGTAAAGTTTCTCACCTCGAAGCTTTCAAGTACTTTGAATTTAGCATGGCGTGAGAGATCCTGTCTGTTTGCGGTGTCTCCAACCCTTGTAATGTGCTGAACTGTTTCTCCAGCTTGAGCGATGCCATTGCTTCCTCTTGTCTAATATGAGTAGCCACCTCCGCCAGTATGGAATCTAATTTCATTGTGGCAGGCGAACTAAAGGGGTCTGAGGCTGCAATGGCTTTACCTCTTCGGCTGAAGTATCCCAGCAAGGTGTGTCGTGCCTTCATCTCTCCTTCCAAATCTCTTAGCCCATGAAATCTCTACGGGCGACAATCGTATTAGGCACTGTCAACATCATCCACTTTCTTTCGGTAAACATCCACATTGTATTGAGACATATCAAGGTTCATATGGGAGGAATCTGGCTGAAATAAGCCTGATCTTATAGGTGATGGAAATTCCTAAAGGGGACCAAATTGTTGATCGAGTAATCCTAAGGTTTCAATAAGATGTATACGAAGTGAGTTCCATGAGAGGAATCGGGTTATCCGACTTGGAATTAAGGCTTGTTTTAATTTAGAGAAATACTTATATGACTACCCTTAATCCATTATGAGAATAATAACTTATTTTGTGCCAAAAAAAGTAAATAATGAATAATTAGAAATTGTTGTGGGGTTCACTTATTTAAGAATTTGTGGCTCACAAGATAGTGTTAGTCTCATAGTAGCCCTAAAACTTTTATGCTAACAAAGTCCTTGAATTTGCTTTGTCAATAACAATTGAAGAGAGAGAGAGAGCTTGGGCTATATCTTATGAGTCAAAATGAGCTTAGGAGCTTTTCTAATTTTCAGGTTGGATTGCATAAGAAAAATTCATAATCTTGCATATGTCTATGTTCCTAATTTATGAATAAGGAAGATCCCGTCATTTGCTAGCAGAGTGGGACAATTCTAAAAGTACTTCCTAAGTTAAATTCTTTAAAAATCTTGCACCTTTCTGGTGAAGACGAAAAACAGTATTTTAACTTATAGTGACGATGAAAAACTTCAGATAATTTTGAAGATTCTTTTATGTGAAACGAAGTTATCCTTAGTTTAAGTAATCCTCATTAAACAAGGATTATTATTGAGTGTCTTTAGCGCACTAAACATGCTAACTCAAAATATGTCGGTTTCAAAAAATGATTCTGTATAATATGTGAAAAACAGCGCGTTGAACGCCGTAATATATCCTTTCTAACCAAAAAAAAAAAAACAGAAAACAAAAAAGCACCGTAAATTTTCTTTAGTTGCTGCATAACATATGGCTCACAAGACACATTAATCAAATCTACGAAGTAATAGTAAATTCTCTAATTATTGTAATAATAAATAAAATTCTCTTCAAACAGATTTTCATAAGTCGTGTCAAGCAATAACTTTAGTAAAATGAATTAATATTTATAACGGATGTGTCTAGACTATGATAATGCTGTAAAGTGGAAACAACACTTATCCACCTTTATTTAAATTCAACGAAAGTGGAGTATTCAACGGGTTTGGAATTTTATCTACTTTCATACGAACTAATGTCGTTGACCAAGTACAGTTGCAGTTGAAGCCCATCAAGCTTTATAATCACTAATGGCCTATCGATAACATGATTAAGTATTGAAAATTAAAAAGTTCAGCACTTGATTAAATTGAATGTTATTTGATGATTAGAACTACTATCAACATAGAAATTCCATTAACTCAGAAAACTTAAACTTAACGTGGTAAGTTAAGTTACATAATTTATCAAGTAGAAAAAGGTAATTTATGGCAATTAGAACATTGCTAGTTATATAACTAAAATCAACGTATAGTAATCACAATTCATGTATGGTAAGAAAATCAATAATGTTCAGTGATCAATTTTTCTGTCTTTTTATTTCTGCTTTCAACACTTAAAGTTATCGGCAGTTAGAACTCAGTGTTTAAATTCTCAATATTTAATATTCAACTTTATCCAATGAGCCTTCAATAAATATAATATTTAATAAATTTTACTCTAATAGTGGAATTAATCAGCTCCACCCACTACCTTCTTCCACAAAGAAGTAAGATATGGAGCCAAAAGGCAAATATCTAGAAGGGAGAAAACTTGAATTTCTATAAGCAATCAAACGTTTTGACAGTGGAGTGTTGGCTAGACGCATGAAGGAGCCATGTACGGGATGTTTTGCTTTTCCAATATATAAAAATAAAAATAAAAAAATAAAAATCTCTGTTTTAGACCCAAAAAAAAAAAAGAAAAAAAAGAAGAAGAAGCCATATGCCTCAATCAGAGAGATATTCCAAGGAGAGGCCAACTTTGAATTCGTCGACATTAGCCATGTACCAACATTTAAGAGCTAAGCCAAGTGGCCAACTAAATATGTTAATTGCTCCATCTTACACCATATCAGTATTTTTTGGCCCAAGACCTGCGCACCTGCAGAAAGGTAATTCTCAGTCATTCATGATCGCATAACCTTAAGAAAAGTAGAGCATACATCGGTGTTGTTGCACAATTACATCTGCAATCCACCATAATAGCGAGATTAACAAAGAAATGGATGACAAATAGAGAAATGAAATAGCAGGATAAGGTGATTCGATCTGAATTACTCTCACCCACATTGCGTAAAGAGCGAGAGTGGGAGATCCACTTTGAATAAGGTAATTACAAGCTTGAAATAAGACCTCGCTCAATGCCAAGCACTGACGTCTCATCCATTACAAGAGGCGCTGATGTCGTCAGTCCCCATGACTTTGATTTCTTAATTGGAAGTATGGTACCTCCTTATATTCGTGGCTTCCTATGATAAGCAGAAGAGTGATCTGCTCATGTTTGACACAATCTTTTACGGTGTTTTCATGTAAACTCACAAACATAACCGAAGGAACACTCTTAAGAGGTTCTAATGTGTAATCATATAAAAATTGATTGAAATCAGACTTTAGAAAACGTTCTGGATTGAAAATACGCTGCCATATAGGCCCTTGCTCAAGTGGCCCGGGGCTCCCAAATTCTAAGCTGGATGGCTTCTGGGCATTTCTCTTCGGACGCCACACCAAACTCCTCCCTTTATACTCTACATTACATCTCCGACCTTCGATCCTAATGTAATTTATCGAGGTACTTTAATAAGACCAAGATTTACCCATTGAAGTTGGGTTTCCTCATCATCAAAAACAAATGCCATGAAGATAAAAAGGAGTAACGACATGGGTAATAACTGCACATTTTTCAATATTTAATGGCGTTGCTATACTTTTTTTTTTTTCTATTTTGCCCATAAACTTTTAAAAATCCACTCCATGTAGTTCTGTAAAATATATCGACATGTCACATGTGCCTTTTTGATATGGAATACACCGTTAACATTTATTCACCTAGAATAACGATTTAGACTACCACTTTGTTTTCCTAGCGAGCAGATTTTATTGTTCCTTTCTTTTGGGCCAAAAGGACATGGAAGCCACGTGTAAGCCATGTACGTACTAGCCTGCAAATCTAACATTAAGTTAACAAAACTATGTCCATGTCATCTAACTGTTAGGATTTTCAATGGAAGAATTAAATTGATCGGAATTTTATAAGTTCAACTACTAGAATAAACGAAAAAAAAATTCATAGACCACATTTATCACTAATAACAACAATTGAAGATGTACCTCTTTTCTCAAAGACTCCCCCTATTTCAATGCCCTCAAGAGGTGAGAAGTACACTTCATGCTCGTTTCCTCCCGTTCACCTCGCCCTTCTTCTTCTTCCTCTCGCAATCTTTTCTTCCTCTGCTTCTTTTCGCATTGTTTCTCTCTCTCCACTCCTTTCCTCTTCTTCGTCTCTACGTCTTGATCCTCTCTCCTCGGTCTACGGGAACAGCACCTTGTAGATTTCTAAGTGCAAGAGTGGAGATGGTAATTTCGTCATCATCCTCTTTATCCTCCCGAACGAGTGTTCTTCTTTTCTTGGATGGAGCTATCATGTGCTCATTCCCTTTCCGTTTGCAACCGAAAAACCTTGGTAAGACTTGACAGGGTTTTCTCTTTCAATCACTCCAAAGCCTTATCCAGCTCTTTCAACGCATTTTGGAAACCATTTCGGTCCACCACCATTTGATCCCACATGATCGAACACAAAGAATCCTGGGAGGCTGAATATCGAAACGTCCGAAAAGCTTTGTAACAAGCGCGAGTACGGAAGTTGCCCTTTGTCTTTCACCATCGTTACGTACATGTGAAACATGATTGTGTGAGGCGAGTGAGAACTTCTTGCCGGCGTTGATGGCATACATCCTTTGCTTATGAGTTAGAGATGTTGGTTTTCGAGGTTGACTTAGGTCTGCGAGGCAATTGATCACGATCTTTGTGAAGCAAAATGTTAGAGGCATTCATCCTCAAGTATGAAATTCTTCCTTCAGCCATTCCATCCCAAACAAGCTCTACCTTCGCATGACCAAATGACACCTTTAATCGATCGAATGCCCTCACTCTACCCAATCACATCCACCAATGTGTCCATGTCAACGATATAGTCTTGGTCTCGAACACTAAACGAATATTTGTTCGCATCCAAAAACTTAGATTAGAATAGAAGTAAGCGGTAAGTTCGGATATGCCTTTGTCGTCTGAACAAAATCGCTCAAGCGAAGTTGAGTGAATTTCTCTCGCAACTTCACATTTAAAGAATCAAGAAAATCAAAGTTGACACTTCTCGAATTGATCACCCCTCTTTTAGTAACTTGGAGTAAAGTCGCTTGTGTTCCTCCGAACGAAACAAATTTGTCCTTTTGCTTTGAATATTCACTGACACCCATTCTAGGCTTGAAATGAGTGTACATTTTGTCATCATCATTCCCATCAGGCCCACTAAGACCTCCAACACGTGGATCGCTAGGAATATTCACAAATGCTCAATCGACCCCCGCGGGAGCAATCTCCAATCATTCCATTGTTCGCAGAAAAAGTGGGTTTCATTTCGATATCCTTTTCTCTTTCAAAATTCATCAATATATTTCAAGGGAGTGCCTCCCCTCTTCAAGGCAAGTGTAAAGCTTAAAGATAGAAGCGGGCTTTTGAGATCTTTCGGGTTACGCGCCTTGATGATTTCTTCCTCCGCTCTATGATCACTACCTTGAGGTCTAGCTTGAGGAGATTGATGCGGTTGAAAATATTGTGGGCTTTACTGCTATCTTAGGGATTCTTCTTCCTCGGTGAGGTCAAAATGTGTAGGACCCTCACGCATGTGTGTGGTTCTCTGTTCACGATCCTTGAAACTTTTCTTTGGGACGCCATTCTCACGATCTTTGAGAGATTCCAAACTTGATTCGCGAAAAAAGGTGAGAACTTTGAAAGATTAAACTAGAGAGTAAAAGTAAGAAAACGAAGGTTTGTGCTTTTTAGGGCTTGTGAGGAAGACGATCGGTATATAAAACAGTCAAAAAGAGTCATACGAAATGACGTAAAGGAAAATTAGAAAATGCCTTTTAAAAAATAAGCGCCTTTTTGAAAGAATAGATAACCGTCTTTTCAAAAATAACTCCTTTTGAAAATGAATGATTGCAATAATCACTTAAAAGGAAGATAACATCAATCAATTACAGATTAATAGATGATCGTACCTTTTCGAGATTTTATCCTACTGAGACAAAATTCTAAAATAGAAATAATTTACGGTCGTAAATCTTGATCGTTTGAGTCTCGAGTATCTTTAGACTTTTATCCCCGTAGTCCGAACTTCTTCGAGACTTTAAGATATTGAGTCTACGGAACGAATAAGCTCAAATTGACTTTTCTCCAAAGGCTTTGTAAATATGTATGCTAGTTGATTCTTTGAGTCAAGAATTGAATCGAGACTTCTCCATTTTGAACATGATCTCTAATAAAATGATGTCGAATCTCTCTATATGCTTTGCTCTCAAATGAAGAATTTGATTCTTTGTGAGATTAATCACGCTGGTGTTGTCGCATTTTATGTTAGTGCATGAGTCTTTGATTCCAAAGTCTCTTAGATGTTCCTTTATCCATAAGATTTGTGAACAACAACTTCAGAGCCACATATTGCATACCGTTGTAGAAAGAGCTATGGTACTTTGCTTCCTCAAAAACCAAGATAATGTCCACATTACCAAGTAATTGACGGGTGCGAGGTGCTCTTTCTATCGACTATGCATCCGGCTAGGTACGTATGCGAATATCCAAGAAGAGTAAATTTTCCTTCTTTAGGATACCGAGACCAAAATTAGAGGTAGATGCAACGTATTTGATGATGCGTTTTGCAACACTTAAATGAGATTTTGGGATCTCGATTGAAATCGCTTTTAAATACAAACACTAAACAAGATGTCGAGGTCTAGAAAGCTTGATAAGATAAAGGCGAACCAATGATACTCCTATATAGCTTCTGGTCAACTTTCTTTCCCCCTTCATCTTTGTCCGAGTTTTGAGGGAACTTGACATTGGAATATCGGTCTTTTTGCAATTCTCCAATCAAACTTTTGACAAGTTCTTTAGCATATTTTTCTTGGTAAATAAAAGTTCCCTCCTTCAATTGTTTCATTTGAAGCCTGAGAAAGAAGGTTAGTTCACTCATCATGCTCATTTCAAATTCATCCCGCATAGAATTAGAGAATTTCTTGCCTGATTTTCATTAGGAGATCCAAAAATAATATCATCAACATAAATTTGAACAAGTAAGAAGTTTTTACTTTCTCTTTTGATAAACATGTAGTATCTACTTTACCTTTAACAAAGCCATTTTGAATTAAAAACTTACTTAATCTGTCATACCAAGCTCGAGGTGCTTGCTTTAAACCATATATCACCTTTTTTATTTTGAATACGTAGTCTGGGTTTCCTTTGGTCTTCAAAGCTGAAGGTTGTTCCATATAGACTTCCTCTTGGAAATCCATTTAGGAAAGTGCTTTTGACGTCCATTGGAATAACTTGAAATTCTTATAACAAGCAAGTAATAATCTAATTGCTTCTAACCTTGCTACTAGTGCATAAGTCTCATCATAGTATATCCCTTCTTCTTGCATATATCCTTTGGTCACGAGTCTTGCTTTGTTCCTTACGACTTTTCCTTTCTCGTTCATCTTGTTCTGAAAAGCCCATTTAGCTCAATGATAGATTTACCTTTCGGTTTAGGAGTCGAGTTTTTAGACATCATTGATAATGAATTGCCTAAGTTCTTCTTGTATATTTCAATCGGCTTTCATCGTTAAAGCTTCTTCTATACTCTTGGGTTCTATTTTAGAAATAAGAGCCACATCACTAGACTCTTCACGCCTTTTGGATCTTGTGTGAATTCCTTCATTAATGTCACCAATAATGAGTTCTTTAGGATGACTAGACTTGTGCTTCCAGTTGCTGATTGATTTGTCAGACTGTTGGTCTTTTTCTTCATTTGATTCTTCAACAATCATTCGTTGCTGATTTTATGAAGTCCGAGCTACCACGGAGATTTAGACTTTGTAAAGTCTCGGAGTATAAGGTGAAGAGAATGCATGCGAAAACCGATTCATCACATAATTTAGCAAAGTCTTGATTTTCAAATTCACCTCCATGGTCTGTCCATATACTTGAAATAACATGCCCTTTCTCATTTTAAACTTTGTTAGCAAATTTGATAAAATAAGAAAAGGTTTCAGATTTACTTACTAGGAAATATACCCAAGTGAATCGTGAATAATCATCCACAATTACTAGGCAATATTTCTTACCTCCAATGCTCTGAGTTCTGGTTGGTTCAAAGAAATCTATATGCAAGAGCTGTAGTACACGTTTAGTGGACATTTGATTTATTGGTTTGAATAAATTTCTTACCTGTTTTCCCAATATGCATGGTGTGCATAGGTTAGACTTTGGTACGTCGATTGGGTAGTCCACGAACAAGCTTCTTTCTTTGAGATTTTGGCTATTTGCTTCATGTTGATGTGCCCAAGTTTTTGTGCCATAGATTCACTTCCTCTTGAATTGAGATTAAACATTGGGATTTTTCTAGTTTGATATCCAAGAGATAGATATTCCCATGTCTTCGCTCGTATTCCGAGAGAATCTTAATTCTGGTTCCTAAACATATTTCTTCTTGAAAGTTGATTTTGAAACCGGTGTCGCATAAATTGGGGCGATACCTCGGCCAGTTGTAGTTGAGTTCTTCTACTAAGGAAACGTTGCGATCGCGAGACTTCTAATCTTTAGGTTCCGTATCCAACAATTATGTCTTTGTTATTTCCGCCAAAAGAAATTTTTCCACCATTAACTATATAAGCTTTATGAAGCAACTTGAGTCTCCTATCACATGTCTTTAAGCAACCCTTTATCCAAGTATCATTTAACATTTTTCTTGATAGTGACTCGCATTTATAAAAGAAACTCAAGCTTTCTTTGGTACTCATATTTTCTTGGGTCCAAAGTGGAGTTAGTGTGATATACAATATTTGCCCAAACCTTCTTACGAGGTTTCCAAACCATATGACATTCATTTTCAAAATGTTCTTAGCTATTACACTTAGAACATTTAAGAGCACCGCAACCTACGGAGTTTTACAAAAACTTTTGGAAATGATTTTTGTAAGAATCTTTTGTAGATCTTTGTTTAATTCTTTCATTTACCTTAGGAAAATCAATTAGAGGAATGATTTTAGCAAAAGTCATTCCCAAACCCGATTTGTTGAAGTAAGGTCTTTGCTTATTTGAAAGAATCTTTTCTAATTTCTCAGATCCTATAGAAAATATTTTAGAAATACTTGAGATATCATTTTTCAAGAATGCATTTTCTTTTGAAAGATTGTCTGCATTTTCTTTCAAAGTAATAACACTTTTGTCTAAACTTTCGACATTTTCTTTCAAAACAATTTCCTATTGCTTCAGTGCAGAATTTTCCCTTTTAAGTTTGGAAATCCTCTGAGAGGTTTTGAGACTAAGATACAATTCATCAATATATTTAGAGACTTTAGTAGGAATTTTTAAATTACTTTCCTCAATTTCACCTTTGTCCGAGTTTGAGTCGTCTCGCAGTCTAAATCCGATTCGAGTGTGCCATGAGACAAATATTGGCATAATTATCTGCACTTTCTTCACACTCGGTATTACTCCAAGTTTCTACTTTAAGTACTTTTGAAATTTCTCAGATTTTCCTTTCTTTCTCTTCAAAGAGTGGAACAGTTGGGTCTCGATATGTCCATTTTTCTTGCATTCAAAGCAGATTACATCCTTGTTGAATTCATCATCCTCGGTGATTTATTTTTGTAGCTTTTGAGAACTTTGTTTCTTTGGATTGAATCTTCTTCCATTTCTATTCCAGTTTTCGAACCTTCTTATTATGAGAGCAAGCTCTTCATCGTCCATATCGTCTTCAGAATCTGTGACATCATAATCATCATTAGATTTTAATGCAATGGATTTCTTACCTTTGGGATCTTCATCTTCGTTGATTTGCTCCACTTCATAAGACTGAAGAGTGCCAACCAATTCATCAACAGAGAGTGGCATGATTCTTTGTGTCTCCTTTATTGAGGTCTTTATGTGATTCCAATTTTTGGAAAGCCCACGCAGTAACTTGTTAACCTTCATGGGTTCAGAGATTGATTGACCTTGATACTCAAGATCATTCGCGATTTTTGTAAAACGACTAAATATGTCGGTGATAAATTCTCCGGTTTCATCCTAAATGCTTCATATTGACCGAGCGGGGAATATTGATTCCGGTTTCTTTCACTCGATCGATTCCTTCATAGGTGATGTGCAATCTATCCTAGACTTCTTTAATTGTTTCACAAGAAGATATTCTATTATATTCAGCAGGAGATAATGCACAATATAAGGAATAAATTGCTTTTGCATCAAGAGCCTGTATCTTGGTTATCTCTTCTTGAATCATTTCATTGGACTCAACAGCCTTATTTTCCTCTTTCAAACCTGGGTTGTAGCTTTAGGAATGATTCCTTTGTCTACCACGTCCCATTCCAGAGGTTTTTTTTTTTTTTTTTTATCTTAGGAATGCTTTCATCTTGTTTTTACATATGTTGTATTCATTTCCATCAAAATAAGGCGGTCTCAGTGTTGCTTTTGTCTTCAAACTGCACTGTAGAGTAACATACTAGCCATGGATCGTTAACTCTAAAGTAAAAAAATATTTCAACTTAAATGAGTACACAGGCTCTGATACCAATTGTGAAAGCTAGTACGAGCACCTAGAGGGGGTGAATATGTGTGAAAACAAATTTTGTAAAGTAAAGTATATAATTTTGCTTTTAAACTAACTATGTTTCGCAATAGATTATGAAAAGGAAATTAGACTCTAATAATCAAGCAGAGTTATGATCAAAGTAAAAAGGCTTAGGAAAGAGAATAAAAACACAAGATTTATAGTGGTTCAGCTTAATCCAAGCCTACATCCACTCTTCCGCACTGATAGCCCACCGGCCGGATTTCACTAAGAATCAAAAGAGTTGTTACAATATAGCTCTTCCTTGATTCCATAGTGTAGAGACTCCGCTTACACTTCCTCAAGGTCTCACGAAGTATAAACTCTCTTTTGAGTACAAGTTTTCTCAACAATTGAATTGACAAAGAGAATAAGGAGCTTCGGCTTTGGAATTCTTCTATTGCGTACACTCGAATAACTGAACGTCTTCCTTATATACTCCTCCATGCCTTCATACCGTTGGCATTTACCAAAGGAGCTCTTCCAATCTACCCATTGGACAAAATCAATTAGGAGATTTCAAGTTATTTAAGGAATATGATGATAGCCCACCAATCATGCTCACCCATACAATCGAATCTAGGTTTCCATAAGTAGAACCTTCCAAGTATGCTTCATCAATCAACGGATCTAAATTACCCGAATTGAAATCAAAATGAATAATAGATTCCAATATGCTATATCTAGCCGAGAGATCTTCTTCGTTGATAGAATCAAACCCTTAACGAAATACTCAACTCGGATAAGTCTTCTTCGACGGTATAGAAACCGGTCAATGAGGATAGACTTTGAATCTTAAGTCTCGGAGGTTCGGCGGTCTTCGAGACTTTGACAAAAGAGTCGCAAGTCTTCGAGACTAGGCGATGAAAACGTTTTGTCGGCTTCCAAAACACACAAGGAAGTTTTCTCCAACAATTTGCCCCAACAACCATTCTAGGCTTAAAATGAGTATACATTTTGTCATCATCATTCCCATCAAGATGACTAAGACCTCTAACACATGGATCACTAGGAATATTCGCAAATGCTCGTTCGGCCGACCCCACAGAGCAATCTCCAATCGTTCCATTGCTCGCAAAAAATGGGTTTCATTTTGATATCCTTTCTCTTTCAAAAATGCATCAATATAGTTCAAGGGAATGCCTACCTTCTTCAAAGCGAGTAAAGTTTAAAGATAAAAGCGAGGCTTTTGAGTTCTTATGGGTTCAGCCCCTTCAATGATTTCTTCCTTCGCTTTTTGATCAACACTCTATGGTCTAGCTTGAGGAGATTGACGCGGTTGAGAATGTTGTGGGCTCTGCTGTTGTTTGGGTGATTCTTTTTCCTCGGTGAAGTCAAAATGCGTAGGACCCTCATGCATGAGTTGTGGTTCCCTGTTCGCGATCCTGAAGACTTTCTTAGTGAAGCCATTCACACAGTCTTTGAGAGATTCCAAACTCGATTCGCAAAAAGGTGAGAACTTTGAAGATTAAACTAGAGAGTAAAAATAAGAAAGTGATGGTCATTGCTTTTAAGGTTTGTGAGGAAGATGATCGGTATAAAAGCGTCGAAAAGAGGTATACGGAACAATGTAAAGGAAAAATAAAAATGCATTTTCAAAAAATAACTGCATTTTTGAAAATAATAGATAACCGTCATTTCAAAAATAACTTCTTTTCGAAAAAGGAATGATTGCAATAATCACAAAAATCGGGGAAGATAACATCAATCAATTACTGATTAATAGATGATCGTACATTTTCGAGATTTTATTCGACAGACAAAATTCTAAAATAGAAATAACTTACAGTCGTAAATCTTGATCATCTGAGTCTGAGTATCTTTAGACTTTTATCCCTGAGTCTGAACTTCTTCAGACTTTAAGATATTGAGTTTGGAATGAATAAGCTCAAATTGACTTTTCTCCAAAGGCTTTGTAAATATGTCTGCTAGTTGATTCTTTGAGTCAATGAATTGAATCGAGACTTCTCCATTTTGAACATGATCTCTAATAAAATGATGTTGAATCTCTATGTGCTTTGCTCTCAAATGAAGAATTGGATTCTTTGTGAGATTAATCATGCTAGTGTTGTCGCATTTTATCTTAGTGCATGAGTCTTCGATTCCAAAGTCTCTTAGCTGTTCCTTTATCCATAAAATTTGTGAACAACAACTTCTAAGAGCCACATATTTAGCTTCGTTGTTGAAAGAGCTACGATCCTTTGCTTCCTTGAAAACCAAGATACAATCCTGTTCCCAAGTAATTGACGAGTGCCTAAGTGTTATTTCTATCAACTCGCATCTTGTTAGGTGTACGTTTGAATATCTAAGGAAAGTAAAGTCTCATTCTTTACAATACTAGAGACCCAAATTGAAGTTGATGCAACGTATTTGATGATGTGTTTTGCAGCACTTAAATGAGATTCTTTGGGATCTGACTAAAATCTGACACAAAAACAAACATTAAACAAAATGTCAGGTCTAAAAGCAATAAGATAAAGAAATGAACAAATGATATTCCTGTATAACTTCCGGTCAACTTTCTTTCCTCCTTCATCTTTGTCTAGTTTCAAGGAACTTGACATTGGTATATAAGTCTTTTGTAATTTTCCAAGCCGAACTTTTAACAAGTTCTTTAGCATATTTTTCTTGGTGGATGAAAGTTCCTTCCTTCATTTGTTTTGCTTGAAGTCCAAGAAAGAAGGATAGTTCACCCATCATGCTTATTTCAAGCTCATCCTGCATAGTCTTAGAGAATTTCTTACACAGATTTTCATTAGATGATCCAAAGATAATATCATCAACATATATTTGAACAAGTAAAAAGTATTTGCTTTCTCTTTTGATAAATAATGTAGTATCTACTTTACCTTTAACAAAGCCATTTTGAATTAAAAACTTACTTAACCTGTTGTACCAAGCTTGAGGTGCTTGCTTTAAACCATGTATCGTCTTTTCAAATCCCGAATACAAAGTTTGGTTTCCTTGGGTTTTCAAAACCGGGAGGTTGTTCCACATAGACTTCTTCTTGGATAAATCCATTTAGGAAAGCACTTTTGACGTCCATTTGGAATAACCTAAAATTCTTATAACACGCAAAAGCAAGTAATAATCTAATTGCTTCTAACCTTGCTACTAGTGCGTAAGTCTCATCATAATCTATCCCTTCTTCTTGCGTATATCCTTTAGCCACGAGTCTTGCTTTATTCCTTACGACTTTTCCTTTCTCATTCATCTTGTTCATGAAAACCCATTTAGCTCCAATGATAGATTTACCTTTCAGTTTATGAGTCAATTCCTAGACATCATTGATACTGAATTGTTTGAGTTCTTCTTGCATAGCTTCAATCTAGCTTTCATAAGATAAAGCTTCTTTTATGCTATTGGGTTCTATTTCAGAAATAAGAGTCACAGCACTAGACTCTTCACGTCTTTTGGATCTTGTACGAATTCCCTCATTGATGTTACCAATAATGAGTTCTTTGAGATGACTAAACTTGTGCTTCCAATTACCGGTTGATTTGTCAAACTGTTGATCTTTTTCTTCATTTGATTCTTCAACAATCGTTCATTCCTGGTCTTCTGAAGTTTGAGATGCTTCTGGAGATTTAGACTTTGTAGAGTCTGGAGCAAGTTTAGATTCTTCGGGTTGAGTTTGAATCGATTGATATTGCATAAAGTTTTGGAATTTGGCATTCATCGATTCCTCCACAGATTGAGTCTTTTTGTTATATACTTTATAAGCTTTGCTGGTGGTTGAATATTCAAGGAAGATTCATTCGTCGATTTTTTCTTCAAACTTACCAATTTGATCATTTGCATTTTTCAATATAAAACATTTGCATCCAAACACATGAAAATATGAAACAATTGGCTTCTTTCCTTTGAACAACTCATAAGGAGTTTTCTCCACAATAGGCCTTAAGAAGACTCTATTAATAATATAGCATGCTGTAGAAACTGCTTCAGTCCAAAAACGAGAGGAAATGTTACTTTCAATTAATAAAGTTCTAGCCATTTCTTGCAACGATCTATTCTTCATTTCCATAACTCCATTTTGTTATAGAGTGTATGGTGAGAAGAACACATGCTGAAAATCAGATTCATCACATAATTTAGCAAAGTCTTGATTTTCAAACTCACCTCCATGGTCCGTCGTATATTCGAAATAACATATCATTTCTCATTTTGTACTTTCTTAGCAAATTTGATAAAATAAGAAAAGGTTTCAGATTTACTTGTTAGGAAATATACCCAAGTGAATCATGAATAATCATCCACTATCACCAAGCAATATTTCTTACCTCAATGCTCTGAGTTTTGGTTGGTTAGAAAAGATCCATATGTAAGAACTGTAACACATGATTAGTGGAAACTTGATTTATTGGTTTGAAAAAGTTTCCAACCTGTTTTCCCAATACACACGGTGTGCATAATTTAGATTTTTGATATGTCAGGTTGGGTAGTACACAAACAAGCTTCTTTGCGAGAGATCTTGGCTATTTGCTTCATGTTGATATGCCTAAGTTTTCTATGCCGAGATTAGCTTTCTCTTGAATTGAAATTAGACATTGAGATTTTTCTGGATTGATATCCAAGAGGTATATATTCCCATGTCTTCGCCCCGTGAATGTCTGAGAGAAATCTTTACTAGTTCCTAAACATACTACTTCTTGGAAGTTGATTTTGTAATCTGTGTCACACAATTGACTAATACTCAACAAGTTGTAGTTGAGTCTTTTCACTAAGGAAACGTTATCGATTGTGAGACTTTCAATCTTTACGGTTCCGTAACCCACAATTCTGCCTTTGTTATTTCCTCTAAAAGAGACTTTTCCACCATTAACTTGCACAAGCTTTATGAAACAATTTGAGTCTCATGTCATATGTTTTGAGCATCCACTATCCAAGTACCATTTAACCTTCTTCTTTTTTTATAGTGACCTACATTTAGAAAAGAAACTCAAGCTTTCTTTGGTACCCATACTTTCTTGGGTCCAATGGAGTTAGTACAATATACGATCTTTGCCCAAACCTTCTTAACAGATTTCCGAACCATAGGACATTCTTTCTCAAAAGGATCTGAGCTATTGCACTTAGAACATTTAAGAGCACTACAACCTACAGGTTTTACAAAGACTTTTTTGAAAATGATTTCTATAAAAATCTTTTGTAGGTCTTTGTTTAATTCTTTCCTTTACTTTAAGAAAATCAATTAGAGGAATGGTTTCAATAGTCATTCCCAAACCTGATTTGTTAAAGTAAGGTTTTTATTCTAAAAGAATCTTTTCTAATTTTCAGAACCTATAGAAAATCTTTTGAAGTTTTTGAATATCATTTTTTAAAATCATTTTTTGAAAAAATGCATTTTCTTCCAAAGCAATAACACTTTTATCCAAATTTTAAACTTTTTCTTTCCAAACATTCTCTTGTTGCTTCAGTATTGAATTTTTCTTTAGTTTGGAAATCCTCTTGAGAGAGGTTTTGAGACTAAGACACAATTCATCAATATATTTAGAGACTTTAGTTGGAATTTTTAAATTACTTACCTCAATTTCACTGTCTGAGTCTGAGTTTGTTTCAGAGTCTGAATTTGAGTCTAATTATGCCATTAGAAAAATATTAGCATAATCATCATCACTCTCTTCGCACTTGGTATCACTCCAAGTTTCTGCCTTGAGAGCGTTTCTGTATTTCTCAGCTTTTCATTTCCTTTTCTTCAGTAAGGGACAGTTGGGTCGATGTGTCCCTTTTCTTGCATTCAAAACAAACCACATCTTTGTTTGAATCATCATCCTCAACTGATTTATTTTGAAACTTTTGTGAGCTATGTTTCTTTGAATTAAATCTTCTTCCTTTCTTATTTAGTTTTCTGAACCTTCTTATCATGAGAGCAAGCTCTTCATCGTCCATATCGTCTTCAGAATTTGTAACATCATAATCATCATTAGATGTTAATGCAATAGATTTTTTTACCTTTAGGATCATCATCTTCATTGATTTGCTCCACTTTATAAGACTAAAGAGTGCCAACCAATTCATCAACAGAGAGTGGCATAATCCTTTGTGTCTCATTTATTGAGGTTTTTACGTGATTCCAATCTTTGGAAAGTCCACGTAGTAGCTTGTTAACATTCATGGGTCCAGAGATTGATTGACATTGATACTCAAGACCATTCACAATTTCTGTAAAACGACTAAACATGTCAGTAATAGATTTTCATGGTTTCATCCTAAATGCTTCATATTGATCGAGCAGAATATTGATTCTGGTTTCTTTCACTCGATCAGTTCCTTCATAGGTGATGTGCAATCTATCTCAAACTTCTTTAACTGTTTCACAAGAAGATATTCTGTTATATTCAGTAGGAGACAATGCACAATATAAAGAATAAATTGTTTTTGCATCAAGAGCTTGTGGTTGGTTATCTCTTCTTGAGTCATATCGTTGGACTCATGACTTCTTTTCCACTTTCTAAGACTGTTGTAGTTTTAGGAATAATTCCCTTATCCACCATATCCCATTCAAGAGGGTCTTTCGATCTCAGGAATGCATTCACTTTGTTTTTCCATATGTTGTATTCTTTCCCATCAAAGTATGGCGGTCTGGTGTTACTTTGCCCTTCAACCAAGCCTGGAGCCAACATACTAGCCATGGATCGTTAACTCTGAAGTAAAAACACTTCAATTTAAATGAGTACACAAGCTCTGATACCAATTCAGAGTGCTAGTATGAGCACCTAGAGGGGGTGAATAGGTGCGAAAATAAATTTTTGCGAAGGACATAGTAAAACTTTAAGTTTAACCTGAGTCTATTTAACAGTAGACTTTAAAATAGAAATGGGACTCTAACAATTAAATAAAATTACGAGTAAAGTAAAATAGTTCAGGGAAGAGAATAAGAACACAAGGTTTATAGTGGTTCGGCTTAATCTAAGCCTACATCCACTCTCCCGACCGAGTCCACCGGTTGGATTTCACTACGAATCAAAAGAGTTGTTACGTATCACGTCCTTAATTTCACGGTGTAGAGACTCGCTTACACTTCCTCAAGATCTCACAAATGTATAAACTCTCTTTTGAGTACAAGTCTACACTCAACAATTGAATTGACAAAGAATAAGGAGCTTGGACTTTAGAATTCTTCTATCGCGCACATACTTGAATAACTAGAACATCATCCTTATATACTCCTCCATGCCTTCATAACCGTTAGCACTTTCCAAAAGAGCTCTTCTAATCTACCCGTTGGACAGAATCAATTAGGAAGATCTCAAGTTATTTAAGAAATATGACGATAGCTCATCAATCCTACTCGCCCATACAATCAAGATCTAAGTTTCCATAAGTAGAACCTTCCAAGTATGTTTCGTCAATCAACGGATCTAAATTACCTAAATTAAAAACGAATAATAGATTCCAAGATGCTATATCCAGCCGAGAGATCTTCTTTAGTTAATAGAATCAAATCCTTAACGAAATACTCAATTCTGGATAAGTCTTCTTCAACGGTCTAGAATTTGTCAACGAGGGTAGACTTTGAATCTTAATTCTGGAGGTTCGGCGGTCTTCAGACTTTGACGAAAGAGTCTACAAGTCTACAAACTAGACTGATGGAAACATTTTGTCAGCTTCAAAACAGATACGGAAGTTTTCTCCAACACTTTGCAATCTACTTGATTCTCTCAATGAGAAGGTACAGTCTTTAAACTTTCAAGTTCAAGCTTTACATCAGCAAGTTTCACAGACTGCCAAGATCGAAGATGTTGAGAAGCTAAAGGAGACAATGTGAAAGCTAGAGGAGACAGTTCAGTCAATGGGGGATTTCCAACTCATTTGAATTCCAAGACAAACTTGATTTCATCATATCTCTTTTCAATCTTATTTTTCTCCACTTTTTGCTGTTGACAAAAGGGGGAGAATGTGCATATTTAGACTTTGATTTGAACTTTTGTTTATTGCAGATTTGATTTTCCTTAAATGTTTATATTCTATAGAAATTTTGTGAACTTTTGTGAACTTTTGTGGTCATGATTATGGATATGGATGAATATTTAAATCTTGATATATGTCTAAATTTTCAAGATTAACATGTTTTCTGTGGTTGCAGAATCGATGCTATCCAAATCCTTATCCGTTTGTTTTAGATATCACGTACTGTTAAAGTGTTGTTTTACAGGTCATAAGTTCTCAAATCTGTAGGGAAGTTTTGTCACCATAAAAAGAGGGAGATTGTTAGAGAAAACTCCTTGGTGTTTTGAAGTTAACAAAACTTATCCCAAGTCTATTCTAAAGATTTTCAAATTTTAGTGTCAAAGTTTGAAGACGAATGAGACTTTAGTGACAAAGTCTATACACACTAACAAATCCCGAGACGAACGCTCGAAGAAATAAGACTTATCCAGATGGGAGATTTTGTTTATCTCTTCATAAGTTTGGTTCGTATGGATTATGGAAGGCTTTCTGGTTGGATATATCACCTACGGGATTGATTATCTTTATTGGAATTAATTTAGATAAATCAAATTCTTTCGAAGGCAAGTAATTTGGAAAGAATCTACTTATGGAAACTAGGATCCTGATTGAATTGGTGAACAAGATTGACGGGCTTTCATCACAATCTTTAAACGGCTCGAGATCTCCTTAATTGATTCTATCCAAGGGTAGATTGGAAGAATTTCTTTGAAAAGTGCCAACAATTATAAAGGCATGAAGGAGTTTTTAAGGTAGATTCTCCTGTTGTTCGACAGAGTGCGTGAAAGAAAAATTTCAAAGTCTGAAACTTACCATTTTCTTGTCATTCGATATTACGAGCTCAAAGTTGTATACGAAAGAGAGAAACTTATAGTGAGACTTTGTGAGAGAGCAGTTGAGACTCTTCATTGTGAAGTCGAGATCACAAGGCTGTAAAATCTCTTTTGATCCTTAGTGAAATCCAGCCAGTAGACTGTTAGTATGGAGAGTGGACGTAGGCTTGATCTAAGCTGAATCACTATAAACTATGTATTCTTATTCTCTTCCCTGAACTCTTTATTTTGTTTGTAGTTCTATTTAACTGCTAAAGTCCGAACTCGCTTAAAGTCTATTGTTTTTCAGATTCTATTTTAAAAGCAAATTATTTCCATTGTTCCTTGTGAAAAATTGTCTTCACACCTATTCACCCCCCTCTAGGTATTCATACTAGCATTTACAGAGGGCTATTGTTTTGCAAAATTTTCTTTCCATATTCAGTTTGCGGTTTTATCATCCATTTTATGGTAGTTGATGGAAATCTCGATTATGTATTGAACTGCAATGGAAGACTCACAGACCAATTTGTCGTTGTGAATAAAGACCAAGATTTTCTTGCGAACTAGGTTAATTTGCAAGAGTGGAGGGCTCTTGTTCTACAAATCTTTCTTTTTGTATTCAGTTTGGGGTTTTACCATCCTTTTTGTGGTAGTTTACGGAAACCTTGGCTATATATTGAACCACAATGAGAGACTCACAGACCATTTTGCTGATATGGATTTTCTTGTGAACTAGGTTCATCTGCAAGAGCAGAGGGATCTTGTTCTGCAAATCTTTCTTTTTGTATTTAGTTTGGGGTTTTGTCACCTATTTTGCGGTAGTTGATGGGTGCTAACTGATAAGGTTATGATTTTTATTATTTGTTTAAATAGTTTAACTTTTGTGATTTTGCAAACATAGGGGCCTTTTTTTTAGGATTAATTATGGAATATTTTGTCCTTCAATTGCCCAAATGAGTCCAACTAGCGTAAAGTAAGATTTGTGGCCATAAAAGCACCATTACAAATTCATTATAATCATAAGGTTAGCCCACCTAGACTCATATATAATCTCTATCACTTTCAGGTATGAGTTTACAAATTCAGAGAATAGATAAAACAATTCACATAGAAAAGTATAAACCAAACCACATAAGCTTATTCAAGTAGACGAACTTGTAATCCAAACGGTTAAATGAGAAAAAAATCAAAATCAAATAAAATACTACCTCAATATAAATTGACTAAACTAAGCTTAATTGCTGATGAAATGACACTTACACATAAACGAAATGTATGGTCAAAGCTATTCAAAACTATCCACTACGTGGAGTGAGACAAAATATTAAAATTCACTCCAATCAACTTAAACTATCATTTCTATTCATAGCTTAGCAACTTCAAAATTGTACCCTTCAATACAAAATTCACATAATTTTGAAGATTACTTTGATTAGATGAATAAAGAGCTTGAATCTTTACCAGCATTGCAAACGAGATCTCCCATGTGTGTACGCATGAATTTTTTTTTTGCTTTTCCTTTCTTTCTTTTTCCCTCCTCATCGGTCACGCCTCTGTTGAAGTAAGCCTCTCTCTTCTTTCTTCTTATTTCTCTTTGTCATCACTTTATAGTCTTTCTTTCTTTTTTTGTCCTAAGCAGAAGCGTTACCAAATTGATGGGGGCTTGGGCCCATTTATTACAAAACCGATCGTACCATAAGAAAAATGGCAACGGAATACTGAAATCAGTTTGCAAAATGAGCTGGCAAACTATTATAAATGGCTTCTGACCAAAAAAAGAAACTATTGTAAGTGGCCTGTAAAATCCGATTAAGAAAGCACTCAACATAAACCTGTCCCTTCTTTCTGTAAGTCCATTCTACAAAATTTTATAAGAATACATAACGCTATACACACACTCTCCCTCTCTTTCCGTCGGTAGCTGTATCTGCGAATAATGAAGTTTGTTTTCTTAATCTTGAAGTAAGTGTACTTAACAAAGCCAGTTTCAAAAGAGAGATCTACTCGTTAGCTAATCTGTATTGCCTTCCAGAGCTATGACGTTGTTGATGTATCAAGACTGCACCATCTGTTTTTTCTTCTTTGTTTTGTTTAGTCAATTTGTGATATCCTGTTTTTTAGGAGTTGGTTAATTATTGTTTTACTTGGTCAATCTTATCTTGTAGGAGCAATTAGCTGCACGTTTTTAAGTTGTTATGTTAGTTTGTTGCTGGTTTTGTGGACCAAGCAAGCTATTAGTGGGCAACGTGGGTTTATGGTTAAGTTCTAGTATGTATTTTGTACATTTTTCAATTTTCTGAACAAGACTCACAACTTTTGCTATCAACTCATTCTCCATTCTTTCGAAAACAACAAATCATAGTAATAAGGTCTAAAAAAAACACTAGTATTAGAGCTTTCTTGATCTTAAGGGGCTGTGAGTGACTTGTGAGATTGATTGAGAGGTGTGTCTACATCCATAGAAATTACAAGCAAGATGAGATGGATGCAGGATCGAGTGGTTTTTCAGCAATGGCTCCATTAGCGTTTGATGGAGAAAATTATCAAGCATGGGCAGTGAGAATGCAAGCCTATCTAGAGGTTGTGATTTTTGGGAAGCTGTGGAACAAGATTATAAAGTTGCTCCTCTTCCTAACAATCCAATTGTCAATCAAATCAAGTTTCACAAGGAAAGGACAACAAGGAAAGCAAAGGCAAAGTCTTGTTTATATGCTGATGTCTCATCTGCCATTTCCAATAGAATTATGGCTTGTAAATCAACCAAAGCTATTTGGGACTTCCTCAAAGATGAGTATTAAGGAGATGAGAGGATCGGAAGTATGAAGGGGCTAAACTTGATCACAGAATTCGAGAGACTGCAGATGAAGGAGTCTGAGACAATTAAGGAGTATTCTGATAAGTTGATAAGCATTGTAAATCAGGCAAGAGTTCTAGGCACTAACCTCTCTTAAAATAGGCTAGTGCAAAAGATTCTTGTCTCCTTGCTCGAAAGGATTTATCTCAAATCAAGTTGGCAGAATTGCTAAGTGCTCTACAAGCACAAGAGAAGAGGAGGTTAATGAAGCTGGAAGGAAGTATAGAATGAGCTTTGCTGGCCAAAGAACAACAAAATGTAGGAGGAAAAGTCAAGAAGTGGAAAGGGAAGAAAGGAAATGGCAGTAGTGTTTCAGAAGCTGCTGCAGGAGAGAATAGTGCGGGCAACTCCAAGAACAATTGGAAAAGATATTCCTCATGTCAGCACTACGGAAAAAAAGAATCATCCACACTTTAGGTGTTGGAAGAGGCCAGATGTAAGGTGCAGAAAGTGTCATAAACTTGGACACATTGAGAAGTTTTGCAAAGAGAAGAGAGATCAGCAACAAGGTGAGGTACATGCTACGGTCCAAAGCCAAGAGGTAGATCAACTATTTGTTGCCTCTTATTTCTCCTCTAGTATTCCATGTGACAGCTTGGCTTGTTGATAGTGGTTGCACAAACCACATGACAAGTGATGAAACGCTATTTATAAACCTTGACAAGTTGTTGAAGTCAAGAGTGAGGATTGGGAATGGGGAGTACTTAGAAGTGAACGGTAAAAGGGACTATAGCAATGGAGAGTTGTGTTGGAACAAAGCTGGTTTTTGATGTAATGTATGAGCCTAAAATTGATCGAGAATTTGCTAAGTGTGGGGCGTTAGTAGAAAAGGGATTTAATGTGATATTTGAAATGGAGAAGTATTTTATCTTTGACTCCAAAGTGGTCGAGCTATTCAAGATAAAGATGCAACGAAGAGTTTTTATTTGAATCCTCTTGAGAAGGAGTAGATGGCATTCAAGTGTCGGGCTAATGATTCGAAATATGGCACAAGAGGTTGGAGCACTTTCATCATAAAGGTGTGTTGTTCATGCAGAGGAATGAAATGGCAATGGGTTACCAAGCCTCGGAGGAGCAAATCACAAGGTGTAAAGCTTGTTTGTTGGGTAAGCAAACAAGACTTCCCTTCAAGGAATCCACTTGGAGAGCTATAGAGAAGCTGCAATTGATTCATACAGATCTATGTGGTCCACAAGTGACTCCGTCACTAAATGACAGCAGGTATTTCATTATTTTCATTGATGATTATACTAGAATGTGCTGGATTTACTTTATGAAGCAAAAGTCGAAGTTGTTAGGGTATTTCTGAAGTTTAAGAAATGGGTTGAGAACCAAAGTGGCTGCAAGATTCAGGTCATTAGATCTGATAATGGAACAAAATACATTTCATAGAGGTTTAATTCTTCCTATGAAGAGGCTAGAATTTTTCATCGGCTTATTGGTCCTTACTCTCCACAGCAAAATGGAGTTAGTGAGAGGAAGAATAGAACCATTATGGAGATGACGAGGTGTCGCTATATAAGAAGAATCTACCAAAAGATTTTTTAGGCAAAAGCGGCAAACACATCAGTTTTCTACTTGAATAGACTCCTACGAGGGTATTGGAGATGAAAACACCCTTTGAAGCTTGGTTTGATGTTAAGCCAATTCTAAGAAATTTGAAGGTGTTTGGCCGTTTGTGTTTTTCTTATATTCCTGGTCAAGAGAAACAAGTTGGGAGAGAAAGCTAAACCCGTGATCTTTGTTGGCTATAGTTTAGTGTCAAAAGCTTAAGGGATCTATCAATCACGAGATAGGGAAGGTGATCACTAGCGGGGATGTTCGGTTCCCGAGAAGATGATAAATGGGATTGGACAAATGAGCCACAAGGCAAGCACAAAGAGGTCTCATTGGAACTTGATGAGCTAGTGGATGATGTTCTAGTTAGAGGTACCGGATCTTTGACCGATATATATCAAAGGTGCAATGTGGCTATTTTGGAACCTACGGCTATGAGGAAGCTAAAAGCGATCGGAGGTGGATGAATGCAATGAAGGAAGAGTTGGCAATGATAGAAAAGAACTAAACATGGGAGCTAGTGGAGAGGTTTGAAGATAGGAAGGTGATTGGAGTAAAATGGGTTTTCAGGACCAAATTTAATCCTAATGGCTCAGTAAATAAGCATAAGGCCAGGTTGGTGGTGAAGGGATATGCACAAGTTTGGGGAGTTGATTTCTCAAAAACATTTGCTCCCATGGCAAGACTTGATACAATTAGAATGACTCTTGCTTTGGCGGCTCAACAAGGATGCAAGGTATATTAGTTAGATGTGAAATCTCCATTTTTGAATGGAGTGTTGAGAGGAAATTTATGTTGAGTAGCGAGAATGCTTTGTCACACCATGCCAGGAGGAGAAAGTTTATGTGCTAAGAAAGGCTATATGGCTTGAGGCAAACTCCCAAAGCATGGTACAGTAAGATGGATGAGCACTCTTTGGGCCTACATTTCAAGAAAAGCCTTAGTGAATCCACTCTATATGTCAAGGAGTTAGTATCTAACTTAGTGGTGGTGTCTCTTTATGTGGATGATATGCTTTGGTGACGAGGGGAGTAATAGTGCTCGATTAATGCATTTAAGCAAGAGATGATGAAGATGTTCAAATGATTGATCTTGGTGAGATGTCATATTTTCTATGAATGGAGGTTAGGCAGACTTATAATGAAGTTTTATCTATCAGAAGAAGTAGTTGAAGGAGATCCCAAGGAGAATCAACATGGAGGAGTGCAAGAGTGTGAGTACTCCAATGGGTCATAAGGAAAAGCTTCAAAAGAATGATGGATCAAAACTTGCAGATGAAAGAGTTTATAGAAGTTTGATTGGTTGTCTTATGTATCTCACTGCAACTAGGCCAGACATCATGTTTCCTATTAGTGTCTTATCTAGATTTCTCAATTGTGCAAGTGAGTCACATATAGTAGCTGCAAAGAGGGTGTTGAGATACTTAAAAGGTACTATTTCATATGTGGATTAAGTTTTGTAGAGTTTAGGAGTTTAAGTTGCAGGAGTATTCTGACAGTGACTAAGCAGGATCAGTGGATGATATGAGGAGCACTTCAAGTTATTGCTTTACATTTGGGTCGGCATGTTTTTCCTGGTATTCAAAGAAGCGGGAAATAGTAGCTTAATCAACTACAAAAGATGAGTTCATTGCAGCTACTGTAACTGTGAATTAAGCATTATGGTTGAAGAAGCTGATAGATGATCTGCATATGCAGCAAGAAGAAGACATGGAAGTGTTTGTGGATAATCAAGCTACTCTGGTCATTTAACAAAATCTAGTATTTCATGGAAGAACAAAGCATTTTAAGGTCAAGTTTTACTTCTTGAGAGAAGTGCAAAAGGTTGGAGAGGTGAAACTGGTGTACTGTAATTCAGAAAACCAGATTGCAAATATATTCACGAAGTCATTTCATATTGGTCGATTTGAACTTTTTAGGGCAAAGCTAGGAGTGTGCAGTACTTGATCCAGGAGGAGAGTGTTGATGTATCAAGACTGCACCATCTGTTTTTTCTTCTTTGTTTTGTTTAGTTAGTTTGTGATGTCTTGTTTTCTAGGAGTTGGTTAATTATTGTTTTTCTTGGTCAATCTTATCTTGTAGGAGTAGTTAGCTACACGTTTTTTAGTTGTTATGTTAGTTTGTTGCTAATTTTGTGGACCCAGCAAGCTGTTAGTGAGCAATGTGGGTTTATAGTTAAGTTCTAATATGTATTTTGAACATTTTTCAGTTTTCTGAACAAGGCACACAGCTTTTGCTATCAACTCCTTCTCTTTTCTTTTGAAAACAACATATCATAGTAATAAGGTCTGAAAGAAAAAACAACAGACATCGACAAGTCAAGCTAGAAAGTACGTGGTCCCTGTTTATGGCAGGTCCCCCCCCAAAAGCCCCTCCTTTCTCTCTCTTCACTTTCTGGGTTTCCTTAGCAATAAGTAAGACATCTACTTGAGGAATTCGTACAAAAGTGGGTGGTCACCCACTTTCCATTGCCGGAAGATGGAGACGTGGAGACTTCTGTGTCCATGAACAATTGTAGAAGGTGTCGTATCAAGATACGCATCCGTATCCTAGATCTTCTTCGATTTCGTGGACTCTCGGTTCTGTTTTACCAATTGACACTCTAAGGGAAATGCCCGCAACTTCTTCATCTCATTCGGCGTTCTGGTGTTCATTAAGTTTCACTGGATTCCGAGGCCTCCGAGTTTATAATCATATATGCTCTCAGAGTTTGTCTTCAACTTGTTCATATACCCAGTTTTAACTTTGCGTTACTGGGGACTGTCTTTTAGATGGCCAAGATACAACACACCAGGTTCATCACAGAGGTTCGCCACACCCACACGCCCCCCCCCCCGGGGCGGTGATTCCTTCACTTAGCAAAGCGCCCATTGACGAGTGCTTTGGCGACGATCCTCAAAGAAGAAGAAAGAGATTCTTCAAGTGTCGATGCAGATCCCTCGTCATCTTCATCATCATCATCGTCCAGACCTCCTCCAGTGTTCGCTTCGCTTTAGATTTCCACATAGAGCACGCCCAAGTGATAGAGTCCAATTGACATTCGTTTCTCTTCTGTTATCGATGTATGTTTTTTTAATGATGCTGTGGGCGTCTGTGCACGCACTTTCGAGAGAGAAATAAGGGGCCATGGCGTATTTTTAGCCAAGCCATGGGAAGGCAGCTTAATAAGTTGAGTGACTCTAATTTGTCGAGTGAACGCTTTAACGTGTGCCAAATAAATTTGTTAACTTTTGGAAGATTTGTTATTGGAAATAGAGGATATATTCCCTAGCGTGACTGAAAGAGATTAACGGAATTGATGAAATGCTGTGTATAGTTTATTAACTGATCCAGAAGCACTGGAATACAGAAAGGAAACCATAGAAGTACAAAGAAGCTTAGCCTCGTCCAAAGGAGAGGGGTTATTACTTTACAATTGTCATAAGATGACCATAATCAGACTCAGGAGAGTTGTCTATTTCGCCTGAAGCTCTTTCCTGCTCTCTATGATGTAGTCATAGAGCTTGTGTTGGTCGGGCAACGACTTGGCCACGCTCTCCCTCTGCATGCACCGCTTGGCCCACGCCGCCAGCTTGGGGCACTCCTCCACGATGCTAGAGTCGGCCAATTTCCCCAAAGCATCTAACCAACTATAGAAGGGTATCAACGACAAATCCGCATACCCGAACCTCTCCCCGCCAAAGTAAGCCTTGTCCCCGAGCTCTCCCTCCAACACCTTCAAGCACTCGATGTACTCCTTCTTCACCGCCTCCTGGACCTCCCCCATCGACAGGAACACTGTTCGCGCCACCTGATACATCTGCACCATCATTTCGTGTCTCGATGTTAAGCACAGATGATAACAGAACGTTCGAAAGTCTAAGGGGTTGTTGTCTTACCTTCTTGTCCGCATAGTCGGCCCAGAACCTGACCCGGGCACGCTCGTAAGGATTCGAAGGCAGGAGAGGAGACTCGTGACCCCAGGTCTCGTCGATGTACTGGACGATGAGGAGGGACTCGCAAACGGGCTTGCCATTGTGGATGAGGACGGGGATCTTCTTGTGGACTGGGTTCATCTTCAAGAGCAGGGGGCTCTTGTTGCTCAGATCCTCCTCCCTCATATCGAACTCCACGCCCTTCTCTCGCAGGGCAATCCTGGCCCTCATCCCGAACGGGCTCGGCCAGAAGTCCAACAAAATCACTTCCTCCGCCATTGAATTTGTCACTACAAGCTGAAGCGTTTGGTAATTTGAACTGAATTGAAGAATGCTGTTCGCGGTGAAATCAGGCTAACTCGGGTACCACTTATAGAGAGTAAAAGAGGACTTTGACGATGTGACTTCTGGGTGGGTGGAGAGGCTGCTGAAAATATGGTCATTGCTTGCGTCACTCTCAGATCCAAGTCTAAGTCCCCACCCAACGATATGTCTTCTGCTCCTGTTCAGGTTCCTGCCCCTAATCCGACGGTGGCAGAGCCCCTTAAAAGACCTGAACAAGCCTAGAATCTGGTAAGGGGGAAGAAGAAAAAAGCTTTCTTTGGCAAGGGAGGGTTTTACCGTCTCTTCCGATCAATCCTAGCGAGCAAAGACAGATTCTGAATTTGAAGGATACCAACCCAGGGACTGGTATGCTGTCTACTTCAACTCGCAATGTCCCGAGAAGACATAAAATCCTTTTGAAGTTGGATGATTCCTCCTCCATCCCGGCCGCGGAAATTGCTAACCCAATTGGTGCTACCTCCTTAGCTCTGTCCAGCTCAGGAGAGGACTCGGATGACTCGACTAGTTCAATCAACAGCTTGGATGAGGATGTCTTGCTCTCTCCTTGCCCTCTATCGCCGAAAGCTCCTTCTGTTAGTAGGAAGGTTGAAACCATGCAGGACAAAGTATTGATCCTCTGTCCAGCTCCACCCCCCACTACTTCCCCTGCTCCAGTGACCAATTGGCGTAGGTAGATCAAGCGAAGGTAACCTGTTCCCTCCCTCTCCTTCTTTATATACATATATGTACATAGGTTTTTGGAATATTAAGGGTCTTGTTGACACCATTAGACAAGCTGAAGTCCACAACCTTGTTTCGTCAAAGAGGTTGTGTTTTGTTGGGTTGTTGGAGACTAAAGTCTCGAAATCTCTCTTTCTTTCTATTTCTGCGGGGCTGTTGAGGGGTTGGTGTTGGCTAGCCAATTATGACCACTCCCCTAGAGGAAGGATTTGGGTCAGCTGAAACCCTTCCCTTGTTAGTTTTGTTAATACTTTGATCAATGCTCAAGCGATCCATGGGAGTTTAAGGTTTCCTAGATCAGGCTCGGATTGTTGCATCTCGGTAGTCTATGATTAGCATACCTTCCTGGCCCGGAGATCGCTTTGGGTGGACCTTATCCTTAAGAGTGCCATCTTATAGGACTCGGCATGGCTAGTGGCGGGTGATTTCAATGCCATTAAGGACCCATATGATAGATTTGGTAGCACAAACACTTGGATCATATATTTTGATGAGTTTAGTCAATGCTTAGCTCAATTAGAGCTAGAGGATTTGAGGTATGTTGGTTTTTGTTTCATGTGGACTTCTTCATCTAGTGTTAACCAGAAATTAAGGAAGATTGATAGAGTTCTCATGAATACAAAATGGAGTCAAGACTTCTCCTATTTGGAAGCTTCTTTCCTTGCCCTGGTATTTCGATTACAACCCTATGGTAGTCAAAGTATTGAACCCTGTGTTTCGAGAAAACCTTTTAAATTCTTTTACTATTGGACGAAACATCCCGCTTTCAATACGATAGTCACACTAGTGTGAGAGGACCGGGGAGTGGGAGTTCCCATGTACGGAGCTTGTGTGCAAGTTAAAATTGCTTAAAGCCCATCTCAAGCCGCTTAATAAGGAGTCTTTCTCTAATATCTTTGCTAGAACCGTTGAGGCAAGGAATGCTCCACGGGTCACCCAAGTTGGCCTTCGCAGGACCCGACCGGTGTTATTCTTGCGAACTGGACAAGACTCAACATCAGACCTTCTCTGACTTGAGTAGTCAAGAAGAGTCCTTCTATAGGCAAAAGTCTAGGATTATATGGCTTAAAGAAGGAGACTGAAATACCAAATTCTTTCATTAGTCAGTCAACAAAAGACAGCTGAGGAACAGAATTCTCTCGGTCATGGATACCTCAAGTAATCTAGTCACTGACCTTAGTTTGGTGCAACATCTTTTTGTTACTCATTTTCAAGACCTCCTAGCACCTCGGGCTGTGCGTGTGAGACCGGCAATCCAAGAGATTCGAGAGGTTATTCGGTATCCCTTAATTGAGGAGTAGGTTAGATCTATTTCTCACCCAGTTACTGATATAGAGATCCGGAATACCCTTTTCTCCTTAGCTCATGGTAAGGCACCTGGACTAGATGGGTTTAGTGTTGAATTTTTCAAGCACAATTGGGAGACTGTGGGGTAGTTGGTCATTGCAGCGGTGAAGGATTTCTTCATCTCAGGTAGGCTTCTAAGGGAGATAAACAACACCATTCTTATTTTGGTGCCAAAAGTCCCCAATGTGTCTACTGTGTCGGACTATAGGCCCATAGTCTGCTGTAATACTATTTACAAATGCATCACCAAGGTTTTGGCTAATCGAGTGGCTGTTGTTCTTAAGGCTATAATAAGCCCTTCTCAAAGTGCCTCCGTTAAGGGTCAGCAGATCAGAGATAACATCCTCCTTGCCTAGGAACTTTTCAGCAGTTTCCACCTTGACCCTTATTTGCCTAAGTGTGCAGTCAAAGTGGACTTCCATAAAGCCTACGATACAATGGACTAGGACTTCCTTGAGCTTGTTCTCCTTGCCTTTGGTTTTCCTGAGCATTTGACCTATCTCATCATGGTTTGTGTGCAAACTCCCAAATTCTCCATTGCCTTAAATGGGGAATTACATGGTTTCTTTGCTAGTGGTCGAGGGCTTAGGTAAGGGGACCCTATATCTCCTTACTTGTTTACCTTGTTTATGGAGGTCTTCTCGGGAATGCTTTACCTTCATTCGAGGTGGCCAGAGTTCAAATTCTTTTGGAGGCGCAGAGCAACAAGTCTCTCACACTTGTTCTTTGCGGATGATGTATTTCTTTTTTGTGAAACAGATATGGCTTCAGTTTCTCTCCTTAAATAAGGCCTTGAAACCTTCTCTTCCTGGAGTGGCTGAACCCAAACACAAGCAAAAGCAAGGTTTTCCTTGTAGGAGGAACAGCATTATCAAGGAATCAAATTATTCTTGCTCTTGGGTTCCATGAAGGGAACTTGCCTGTTCATTATTTGGGGTTCCCATTATTACATTGCTGCTCAGTAAGGCAGACTGTAGCTCCCTCGCCAACCGCATTACAGCAAAGATACAATCATGGACCCAGCGCTTCCTTTCCTTCGCCAGATGGTTACAACTAATCAGGTTTGTTCTTCATGCGATTCAAGTCTTTTGGGCTAGTGTCTTTATTTTGCTTGTAGCTGTGTTGAACTAAATTGAACAAATCCTAAGATAGTTTCTTTGGAAAGGGCTCGACCTGGGCAGAGGTGGTGCAAAAGCATCATGGGTAGAAGTTTGCCTTCCAAAAAAGGAGGGAAGGCTTGGCATTCGTAGGCTATGGGATTGTAATAAAGCAACCATGCTCAAGCATATATAGATCCTATTCATAGACAATGATTCCTTGTGGTGTATGTGGATCCACTCCACCTTTTAAAAAGGAAAAATTTCTGGTAGCCGTTAAGCCGACCTCGCTACTCGTGGGCTTGGAAGAAGATCATACAACTCAAAAGGGAAATCCGCAACTCCTTCCTTTGAAGGATAGGGGACGGCCTATTCATGTCATTGTGGTTCAACCATTGGCACCCTAAGGGTCCTTTGAACCTTATATTTTTGGACATTCTCATCTATAGCTCTAGATTGTCTAGGCAGGCATCGGTGGCTAACCCCTTCTTTGCTTCTAGACAGGCTATCAAGACTACTTTGGAATTGTGGGAGTTTCCTTTCCTGGTCCTCACTAAGAACCTGGATCAGTTCAGCTGGATGGAGAGCTCTACTAGTTTGTTCATGGTTGCATCGGCTTGGGAAGTCATTAGGCGAAAGAAGGCTCGCGTCCCATGGCAAGCGTTTATTTGGAACAATTCGATCTCATCACGATACCAATTCAACATTTGGCTTATTACTAAGAACCGGCTTCCTACCCAAGTTCTTTTGCTATCGTATGGTAGGATTGAAAGCGTGTCATGTGCCTCTTGCAATACGAGGCCGGATTTCGTTTGTCACACCCCGATCCTCGGGCACGCACACATCCTTCTACTTGGTCGATTTTATAATGCAATATCCTAGGACTAAGTATCGCCGACAATTTCGTTTATTAAGCACATGTGGAAGCAGTTATAAATCCCCAGACAACAACACAATGGAATAAAAAAGCAAGGCCATATTTTTCAAATTGAAATCCACAACCAAACTTTTATACATGGCATAACTTGAAGTCTATTCACAAGACTATTCATAACATTCTAGTCTCACACTATTCATATCTAGACAAGATTCACAAAGATGATGGGATCACAGTCCTCATCCGGGTCGTACTCGAATCATCATCAGGGTCCTCCTTTAGGTACTCCTCTTCGGTTCTTTCTCCTCAGGCTCCTTATTAGGGTCCTGAAATGTTGTCCCACAACCGGGATGAGACTACGTCTCAGCAAGTTCTACCCCACTAAGACTAAATTAGGAAACTAATATGCTAATCGGGCTGCCTATACACGCACGGGTCGGAGGATTTACCTTGGCCTCAGATTCCACCTGTATATTAGCACAGTTCAATAGGCATCCAAGCAATTACATCATAGATCAATATCTCGATCCATCGACCTAGTCGATTTTATGTCAATTCGACCATTCCCCATTTGTTTCCTTTATTCAATCTCAAATCATACTCACGACTTCACGAGCATAGACTACCAAATTTCTTGGCAACAAATTACAGTCCCATAGGACACGACCTATCTTTAGGTGGCAAATTACGGCCGAATGGGCGCGACCTTTAATGGTGGCAGATTACGGCCTTATCAGGCACGACCCCTATCGGGTGGCAGATTACGGCCCCAACGGGCGTGACCGACTCCAAATTCGGTGGCAGAACTTGGCCCTACTGGCACAGCCATACTTTGGGCGACTTTCGAGGTTCAACTCACAACCTCTCACAGTCAAATTCTAATTGAATACCGATACTAATCAATCCTGGGATAAATCCCCACATACTCATCAACTCACTCAATTTTCACACGATATTAACGTACGCGATGGATCTTAGCCAAGAGTATATTCAATTCACTGTCACAAACTTCTCCACTTAATAGCCCATCAAAGCATTATTGATCTAAACAATCATACTTGGTCATCCGCAACTCAATTACTCAATCTTAATCAATTTAGGAATATATCCTCAAATTGCACAATTAATTCAATTCAGCACAACGTAAAGCTCAAATAAATAAACGGACTGCACCACGACAATCAGCACAAAATTTCGGTCGTCAACTATCCTTGTCTAATTTCCGAAAAATAAATAATTAAATAATTAATTTCGAAAATTAATAAATAAATACTAAAAATCCAATTTAGGCCCGTAATGCCTAATAAAAGCTGATAAGGGTCAGGAAAAATCCTGAGATGCATTCAATAAATAGTATAGGCAGTTCTCTAGCTAAGTACACTAACCACCTAACTAATATGCAATGCAATTAACTAATAATCACTAATCCATTCTAATCTAACCACCTAATTGCACTTAATTAAATCTAATCAACCCTTAAGCATTATTAGTCTACTAAGCAAGGATTAGTGAGATTACTCACTTGATTAAAAGCGGCGACCGGGACACCGCAATGGCGGCCGAAATCCGAACTTTCAGCGGCATCGACGGACACTCGGGTCGGGCCTACAAGCCACGCAAGCCCACAGAAATTTCTGGGCTTAGACTGAACTTGGGCCTTAGCTTGGGCTGACTTGCTTCGCGGGCTTGGGCTGCAAATGGGCTTGCTGCAGGTTGGGCTGAACTGCAGATAGGCTCAAAGGAGCTGCTGGGTCAGAAAACGTTGGGCTGAAGACGTGCGAACGTGCTGGGTCGAATTTGCTGGAGGTGCTGCTTCGCTTGCGGGAGCTCACGCGGACGAGTGGCCGCTGCTTCGTGGAGATGAGCCCACGTGAGGAGTCAACAATCAAAGGCTAGCATTGGAGAAGTTGCTGTGGTGTTGACCAAGGGCGAGGATGCTGGCAGCTGCTTCGCAGGAGGATCGGTGGTTTCGACTGCAGGAAAAAAAAACCGTGGAGATGGGAGTTGGGAGCTTCTGCGGAGACGCGTGGACGTGTGACTTCAGTTCTTCGCAGTTGAGACAGAGGCAAGCTGAAGGCACGAAGGAAGGAGCAGCAACTTCCGAGAGTTGGCTGGCGTCCACGCGGCTGCTTGCTCGAGTCTCCAGCTGATTTGCTGGATGTACGTGGAGATCGGTCAAACTTGGGGAGGACCTCACCCCCTCGTTGACTCCATTTCACCGCTGAGCATGAGGCCGCGTGGATGGAGTTCGGTGGAGAAGACTCGGCGGTGGAGCAGCTTCGTGGAAAGAAATTTGTGGGCTGGATGATGGAGACGGGCGCTGGAACGGATCTGCTTCGCTGCCCTCGTGCGGATCGATGGAGGCGGAGGAGATTTGTGGTCAACAAATCTGCAGAAGCTGACCAAGAAAGCAAAAGATGGCGAAGCAGGGATGAGCTGGCCGCGCGAGAGGGGCAAACGGCGAAGGGAGAGAAAAGGATCGTGGGGCTGAGTCTTTGGTGGAAATTACAGAGAAAATGGACGCTCCCTCGACTTGAAGTTTCGCTGCCTCTGCTCTCCTTTGCTGGTCACGCACGGGAGGGAGAGAGAGAGAATGGAGGGTGCCTTTAGTTTGATCTTTCCACAAAATATCTCCCACACTCACTTCCAGCCAAGTATTTATTAAGGGCGCATCAACCACCCAGCTCCTTTCTGGGCATGTGAATTGGTCCAAAATGGCTAAGGGAAGGAGGCTATGAATTTTTAATATCATGGTTTCAAATTCGACACTCATCCCATCTCAATTTCATCTCAAAGGTGGCTCCACAAATTCAATTGACCTCTCAAGGCCTCAATCTCATCCTCTATGTCTCCCCCATCATTTTCAAGCATAAATTCCACCATTAAATCAATTTAAAGTCCAAATTAATGCTGCCCTCCTTTAAATCCGAATTTCACAATTTTTCGGGACATCTATTTCTTCGACAATTTCCCAAATTTGACGTCCAATTTGATGTAGAAAAAGTCTGCATAATTTCTATAGGTCCCCTTCGCCTTATAGCTCAGATTGAAAGTCGAAAATCTCTTCAATTCGGCCGATCTGAATTTTTGCTAATTTCCATGACGTCCGAATCGATTTTCCGTAAAAATCCGGAATCTCCGAAAAATCTTATGAGACTGAATCAACGTTCCTAAAATAGCTCGTGACACCACAGAACTTTGATCTCTGAAATCGGGTTCGAATTCACGGTTGATTTCCATTCGACGCGTTTTTAGCGTGACCTAGACTACCGGGTAGTTTTCAAAACTTTTTAGTGCAAATGACCCGTAGTCGATTTTTTTCGAGCCACAATGAACCCACTCGACACATTGGCAACTCTCGATTGTCATAGAAATCTCGAGAATTCAAATATGGACATAGGGTACCAAAACGATAAAGAATTCAGTCTAGTGTCGGCCGACGAGAATTTTCCAATTTAGTGGTGTCACCCACGATTAGCCACACATCTCTGTCGAACCAATCTATATCTGATCTCTCATCAATTTACGTCTATGCCGTAATGATCTCAATAGATGAACACGGTCGAGTAGCCGATTCCTGGTCGAATTCTCAAGTCTATTTGCCTTAAAATTCTTAATAGTTTCCTCATATAGTCTAATTATCTCTAGAATGATCAATTCTGAGAACAGCCCTATAGACATGTCAATGAAATGCCCGATTTATTCAATAGAAAACAAGACTGAAAATCTAGGATGTCACATCATTGAACACTTATTTTTTTATTGTCGCATCACTTTCGGCCTTGCTTTCTTTTGGGCCGCCAGATGAAATTTCTCATGGCGAAATAAGACTTGGGCGGATAATCTTCATTGGGCTATAAGGTTGCTCTCCGGTAAGGAGTTTTATAAGTGCATCACCCGGTTCTCTTTTGGTGCCCTCTACCATATCATTTGGAAGAATACAAATAGCATCATATTTAGAGAGCAAGCCCTAGCAATTCCGGTAGTGAAGAACCACCTAATTAAAGTTGTTAGAGACAAGGCTTTGACTTTCAGAAACGTTGCAGATACTGCACGAAATAGAAGGGTCCAGCGCAATTGGGGAATTGATCCAGTTATTTTCTCTACGGAGGAGTCCGTGCCTTTTCCTTAACACTATTTGGCTCCAGCTGTGGGCGTTTCGCTTTATCATCTACTGCCCCGCTTCCCGTGTGGCCGCTGGTTTTGACGGACGAGCTGTTCTTCTTTTGCTCTCGAGGTTTGCTGGCAGCTGTTGCGGCTGGGAATTACGTTAGTTGGGGATAGCTCTGTCCTTGAAGGTTGATTGTGGGGGCTCCGGCTGTTGGCTGTTCCTTTCCTCCCGTCTCCTTCTTTGTTTTGCTGTTACTCGCCACTGTTTTGGTTGTTTTCTTTGCTGTTGTTGGTGGGTGTTACCGATTGACTATTTGTGCCACTGTTTTTGTAGTCTTTTGTTTCGTCCTGGCACCCTTCCACTCGCTATGACTCCTTGTGATTTTGAGTGTAAGTTATGGTGCTGGGATTGCCTCTTGTATAGTTTGGTTATAGCTCAATTTAATTTTACTTTTACCCAAAAAAAAAAAAACTTCACGAATTAATGTATGTCATTGGAGAATTAAAGATCACTACAACCAATGATTTAAGACATAGAAGCTATGGAGAATGAATGGAATTTCTCGAGTTAAGTTTTCGATTGATGGAACAAGTCTTGAGTTAAAAATGGTGCAATTTGCAATCTTCGAATAGAACCATAAGTGATTTGTTTTGCAACCTCATAATATTTTTGATTTATGTCGAAACTCTTACTTCCTTTATCCAAATGAGACGAAAGGCAGCTCCATAGCAGTGCTTCCTTTTGTATAGAAAGATGGAAAGCCAAATGCATTTCCATGCATCCAAGATAATAAACCCCTGACTAAAGATTACCCACTCCAATTGATCTCTTCAAGGATAGTCATGTATGAGATGTCGAGAAGAGAAGAATCTCATTGAGCATTGCAAATCTAAACTTAATTTGCCGACAGAAATAAGATTGCACTTAAAGTTTGAAACATATAGCACATCATGTAAAATAAAATTAGGGCTTTGTTGATACATAAATTTCAGCAACCTAGTCATTCATTTACTGCATAAAAAGTTAGGGACTAAAATTTGGCTCCTGAACAAAAAATTCAATTAAATTGCATCACACCCACGCGCACACGCACGCATGCGCGCGCGCGCGCGTGCACACACACACACACACACACACACACACACACACACACACACACATATATATACATATATATATATATATATATATATAATTGCATTTGCATTGGACCAATGATACATGGACTTAATTGATTGGCCTTGAATTGTATTTAGCCTGCGGATTCGAGCAAGCCCATGGATGAGAATCACATTATGCCTTTCACATGATAGTTGGTGTGACATCCTGAAATTCGACCCTGTTTTGATAAAATGAAATGTGCATTTCGTCGACATGCCTATGGTCCTTTTTCTCTGAGCTGATCACTCACGAGTTAGCTAACCGTTGGAGAAATCTTCTTGAAGTGTTTTGAAGTTGACAAATCGTTTCTATCGGTCTAGTCGAAGGCTTGCGGACTCTGCTATTTAAAGTCGAAGACCTTGGGACAGCCGACTCAAGACTCAAAGTCTATCCTCATTGTGAGTCTCTAATTCGTTGAAGAAAGGTTATCCGTGAAGCTGGATGTTTCGTTGAGGATTTAACCTTATCAGGCTGGAGAAGATCTCATGGTTTGGAGAAGACATAAACGGAGTCCTTTGATTGATCGAAGATTGATTCGATAATTGAAGATCCGGTGATTGCCTAAATATTATTGGAAGGTTCTCGCTTATGGAAACCGAGATCCCGATTGTATGGGCGAACAGATTGATGGGCTATCAACACGTTCCATTAATAGCTTGGACAATCTTCCTAATTGATTCCGTCCAACGGGTAGATAGGAGGAATTCCTTTGGTAAGTGCCAACGGGTATGATGGCATAAAGGAGTATATAAGGAAGACTATCTTAGTTGTTCAAGGTGTGCGCGATAGAAGAATTCCAAAGTCTGAAGCTCCTTTTGTTTAGACAAATCCTTTGAGCGAATACTTATATACGAAAGAGAGTCTATATTTGTGAGAAATCTTGAGGAGGTGTGGTAGAACATCTACCTTTGTGGAATCAAGGCAAAGTTGTGCTGTAACCTCTCTCTTGTTCATAGTGGAATCCAGCCAACAGTGTCGGTGAAGAAGAGTGGACGTAGGCTTGATATAAGCCGAACCACTATAAACCGCGTGTTCAATTTTCTCTTCTCTCGTCTTACTTTGATTATCGCTTCCTCCAACCTGTCTAGTATTGTGCAATTGTTTGAGAAAAATTCTTTATATACCTATTCACCCCCTCTAGGTACTCATACTAGCAATATCAATTGGTATCGAGCACTCGTGTACTTACTTTATTTGAAGTGTTTTACTTCATAGTAAAAGATCCATGGCTAGTATGCTAGCACCGGGGGATGGAAGGGCAAAGCAATACCAGACCACCCTACTTTGATGGAAAGGACTACAACATCTAGAAGAACAAGATGAAAGCTTTCCTTCGATCAAAGGATCCTCACGGAATGGGACGTTGTAGAAAAAGGAATTACTCCTACCCATGCATCGGTCTCGAAAGAGGAAAAGAAACTGATGAAACCAGCGGAATGTATCAGGAAGAAATAATCAAGAGACAAGAACTCGATGCAAAAGCAATTTACTCCTTATATTGTGCTTTATCACCAACTGAATATAATAGAATATCTTCTTGTGGTATAGCAAAAGAAGTTTGGGACAGATTGCATATCACCTATGAAGGAACAGATCGAGTGAAGGAAACAAGAAATTCATTCTTCTCGGTCAATACGAAGCCTTCAGAATGAAACCAGGAGAATCTATATTTGACATGTTTAGTCGTTTTACAGATATTGTGAATGGTCTTGAAAATCAAGGTCAACCAACTTCTGATCCCATGAAGGTAAACAAGCTACGTGTGGACTCTCCAGGATTGGAATCACATAAAGACTTCGATAAGAGAGACGCAAATAATTATGCCACTATCTCGTCGACGAGCTAATTGGAACTCTTCGGTCTTATGAAGTGGAACGGATCAATGAAGATGAAGATCCAAAAGGTAAGAAATCCATTGCATTAAAATCAAATGATAATTACGATGATACAGATTCTGAAGAAGATATGGACGATGAGGAGCTTGCTCTCATGATAAGAAGATTGTAAAACTGAATAGAAAAGGAAGAAGGTTCAACTCAAAGAAACAAAGCTTTCAAAGACAGCGAGACCAAGTACGGTGATGATGAGGAACCAAACAAAGACATAGTCTGCTTTGAATGTAAGAAAAAGGGACACATCGGACCCAATGCCCGCTTCGAAGAAGAAGAAAGGAAAAGCTGAAACATTTCGAAAAGCTCTCAAAGCGGAAACACGGAGTGACACGAGTGTGAAGAAAGTGATAATGAATATGCCAATCTATGTCGATGGCACAATCGGACTCGGACTGGATCGACTCGGACGGTGAATTTGAGGCAAGTAATATTAAAATTCCTGTCAAAGTTTTTAAATATATTGATTAATTATGTTTTAGTCTTAAGACTTCTCTCAAAAGAATTTCCGAACTGAAAAAGGAAAACTCAGCTCTAAAACAAAAGGAAAATATTTTAGTAGAAAGAGTTAAAAGTCTAGACTTGACTGTTTCCACTCTTAAAGAAAATGAAGATAATCTTTTAAAAGAAAATGCTCTTTTAAAAACAGACTTATCAAATATCTCAAAGAAATTTTCAATAGGGTCTGAAAAACTTGAGAAAATTCTTTCAGCTCAAAGACCTTAATTCAATAAGTCCGGTCTAGGTATGACAGAAGAAACAATTCCCCTGATTGATTTTCCTAAAGTAAAAAAAAGAATTAAGAAAAGACTCTCGAAAGAAGTTTACAAAAATCACTTCAAAAAGGTTTTTGTAAAATCTGTAGGTAGAAATGCTCTAAAATGTTCAAAATGCAACAGTCCGGATCACTTTGAAAAAGAGTGTCCTATGGTTTGGAAACCGTTAAGAGAATATGGGCTAATACCGCTTATGTTACTAACACCAAAGGACCCAAGAAAGTTTGGGTACCAAAGAAAGCTTGAGACTCTTTTTTAAATGCAGGTCACCGTCAAGAAAAAGGTAAAGTGGTATATTGACGGTGGATGCTCAAGACACATGACGGGAGACTCAAATTGTTTTATAAAGATTGCTCAAGTAAATGGTGGAAAAGTTTCATTTGGAGGAAACTTGACAAAGGGAGTATTGTGGGATTTGGAAGCGTGAAAATTGGAAATCTCACAATAAGTAATGTTTCCTTAGTGGAAGGACTCAATTACAATCTTCTCAGCATTAGTCAATTGTGTGATACTTTTGGTTTCAAGATCTTTTTCAAGAAGGAATATGTTCCGGAATCGGTAAAGACTCTACTCAGTCTTTCATAGGTCGTAGACATGGAAACATTTATCTTACGGATGTGAAACAAAATGAATCGCAATGTTTTATCTCAATTCAAGACGAAGCAAAAGCTTGGTCATGTCAACATGAAGCAATTAGCCAAAATCTCATCAAAGCAGCTTGTTCGAGGACTACCCAAATTACCTTATCAAAAGACTGATCCATGCACTCCATGTATTTCGGGAAAGGTAAGAAATTCATTCAAGCCAATAAATCATGTTTCTACTAATCATGTACTACGATTTGCTGCATATGGATCTCTTCGGACCAACAGAACACGAGTATTGGAGGTAAGAAATATTGCCTAGTAATTGTGGACGATTACTCCCGTTTTACTTAGGTATATTTCCTTGCAAGTAAGTCTCGAAACCTTCTCGTATTTTGAAAAGTTTGCTAAAAAGGTTCAAAATGAAAAAGGATGTGTTATCTCAAGTATAAGAACAGATCATGGAGGTGAATTTGAAAATCAAGATTTTACAAAATTTTGTGATGAATCGGCTTTAATCATGTGTTCTCCTCTCCATATACTCCTCGGCAAAATGGAGTTGTGGAAAGAAAGAACAGATCTCTTCAGGAAATGGCTAGAACTCTTTTAATTGAAAGCAAGATTTCTTCACGATTTTGGGCTGAAGCTGTTTCAACAGCATGTTATATCATCAATAGAATCTTCTTAAGACCTATTCTAGAGAAAACCCCTTACGAATTGTTCAAAGATAAGAAGCCTATCGTTTCATACTTTCATGTATTCGGTTGCAAATGTTTTATATTGAAAAATGCAAAAGATCGAGTTGGTAAGTTTGAAGAAAGATCAGATGAAGGTATCTTCCTTGGATATTCTACATCAAGCAAAGCCTTCAGAGTCTATAACAAGAAGAGCCAATCTGTGGAGGAGTCAATGAATGTCAAATTTCAAGACTCAACGCAAGATGAATCAAGTCGACTCATCAAGAAGAGTCCGAACTGCTCCCAGATCTTCTAAAGCTTACAACTCAAGAAGCATCTCGGACTACGGAAAACCAGCTTCAAGATGTTCGTGAAGATCCAAACAAAGAAAGAGATCATCAACAGACGAGATCAACGAGTAAGCTGGAAGCATAAGTCAAGTCATCCCAAAGATCTTATAATCGGCGAGATGAATGAAGGAATTCGCACAGATCCAAAAGGCGAGAAGAGTCTAGTCTTTGTGGCTCGTTTCTGAAATTGAACCAAAAAGCATAGAAGAAGCTTTATCTGATGAAAGCTGGATTGAAGCTATGCAAGAAGAGCTCAGACAGTTTAGCATTAATGATGTCTGGAAATTGACATCCAAACCAAAAGGTAAAACTGTTATTGGAGCTAAATGGGTGTTCAGAAACAAGATGAATGAGAAAGGAAAAGTCGTACGAAACAAAGCAAGACTCGTGGCCAAGGGATATATGCAAGAAGAATGAATAGACTATGATGAGACTTACGCTCCAGTAGCAAGGTTAGAAGCTATTCGACTATTACTTGCGTTTGCTTGTTATAAGAATTTCAGGTTATTCCAAATGGACGTCAAAAGCGCCTTCCTAAATGGAGTCATCCAAGAGGAAGTTTATGTGGAACAACCACCAGGGTTTGAAGACCCAAAGAGCCGGACTCGTCTTGGTGAAGAAGGCTGTATGGTTTAAAGCAAGCACCTCGAGCTTGGTACGACAGATTAAGTAAGTTTTTAATACAAAATGGTTTTGTCAAAGGTAAAGTGGATACTACTTTATTTATCAAAAAGGAGAACAAAAGTTTCTTACTTGTTCAAATATATGTGGACGACATTATTTTCGGATCTTCTAATGAAAATATGTGCAAGAAATTTTCTAAGTCTATGCGGGATGAATTTGAAATGAGTATGATAGGAGAGTTAACATTCTTTCTTGGTCTTCAAGTAAAACAATTGAAGGAAGGAACTTTTATTTATCAAGAAAAATATGTTAATGATCTTGTCAAAAGATTTGGACTGGAAAATTGCAAAAAGACCGACATACCGATGTCAAGTTCTTTGAAGATAGACAAAGATGAAGAAGGGAAGAAAGTTGATCAAAAGCTGTAGGGAGCATCATTGGTTCACTCCTTTATCTTACGCTTCTAGACGACATCTTGTTGAGTGTTTGCATATGTGCTAGGTTTCAATCGGATCCTAGAGAATCCCATCTCGGTCTTTGCGAAACGCATCATTAAATACATTGCTTCATCATCAAGCATCGGTCTTTGGTATCCTAAGAAGGGAGACTTTAATCTTCCGGGGATATTCGACACGAATCTGGCCGGTTGCGAGTTGATAGAAAGAGCACTTCGGGAACTTGCCGGTTGCTTGGAAACGGGACAAAGTGTCTTGGTTTTCAAGGAAACAAAGCACCGTGTCTCTTTCAACAACGAAGCGAGTATGTAGCCACGGGAAGCTGCTGTTCGCAAATTCTATGGATAAAACAACAGCTAAGAGACTTTGAAATTGAAGACTCATGCACGGAGATTAATTGCGACAACACCAGCGCTATCAACCTCACCAAAATCCAATTCTCCACTCAAGAGCAAAGCACATAGAGATTCGACATCACTTTATAAGAGACCATGTTCAAAATGGAGATGTTTCAATTCAATTTGTTGACTCAAAGAATCAAGCGGCGGATATATTCACAAAGCCTTTGGAGAAAAATCAATTTGAGTCTATACGCTCCAGACTCAACATTTTGAGGTATGAGGATATCAAAGTCTAAAGACTTTCGGACTCGGACTTACAAGACTTTATCGAAAGACGGTCTTGGTACGTCCGTCGACCGTAAGTCTTTCTCTCTTGAATCTCATCTTGAAAAGGTACGATTGTCGATTGTGTTTAAATTGTTGCTATATTTAATTGACGTAAATATTGCATCGTTTCATTTTCAAAAGAGAAGTTATTTTTGAAATGGCTATTTTTGCAGAAAAGACAGTTATTTTGAAAAGGCATATTTTTATTTCCTTTATGACGGTTCGTTTATCCCTCTTTTTAACCGATCGTGAACCTGTCGATTCCTCTTCACTTTTCTCTCAAAAACCCTAGAAAGCATCGATCCTCCATTCCGTTTGTCTTCTTCGTTTAATCCTCAAAAAAGTTGTCATCTTTCTGGGAAAGACAAGCAAGGAATCTTCCAAAATGCGAGAAAGATGTCATCTTCAAGAAAGTCTTCGAGAATTGCAAGCGAGGGGACCACGGCGGATGAGTGAGGGGCCTACGCACTTCGATCTTACCGACGATGAAGTGACTCCGAACAGCAAGCGAGCCCACAACATTCTCAACAGCGTCATTCTCCTCCATCTAGTCCTCAAGGCGTTGATCATCAACGGCGGGGAAGAAATCATCGAGGATGCGGACTCGTAAGAGTTCAAAAGCCCGCTTACATTTACCGGTTATATCGTGCCCTAAAAGGAATTCGTACTCCTTTGAACTACATTGATGATTTTCTTAAAGACAATAGACATGGGAACGAATATATCTTTCTGAAAAAAATGGAAAGTTTGGGAATTGCTCGAAAAGGGGTGGGAGGAAACCCTTGCAAATATCCCAAGTGATCCTCGTGGATCGGGGCCGAATCTGTAGATGGGAATGATGATGATAAATTATACTGAGTCAATTCCAACCGAAAATGGGTGTTGCGGTTGATAATCAAGGAAAAATGGGAGATTTGTTCAGATCAAAGGAGCAAAAGGATGTACTCGAAATTGCTGAAGCGTGGGGTAATAAACCCTAGGAGTGTAGATTTTGATTTTCTGGATGCTATGTGTGGCATCCGGAAATTCGACAGCCCTCAAGTATGCAATGGCCATGAGTAATCGACGGGAGTATCGTCAGTACCACATTTGGCCTAGTCTCATCGCCACTCGACGTTCCGAAATATTTACTTTTGGAAAAAAAAAAAAGATATTTGTCTTTGAATGGCCATATGGACAATCCCACCAATGGCCATGTTTTCTTTTACCTATTGGACTCGAGCCTTCTCGCCAATTAGCTAAGTTGAAGACCTCGATGTTATACGCGACGTCACCACCACCCTCCCCTTCAACGGCCACACGAATGGCCCATGCAATTCATATACATGTAGAAATTATGGTCAGCTTTTGGGAGAAGTTGGGCCACGCACGGAGACCATGCGGCCACGAATTGTTGGCCCAAGCTGCCCGAGTTTCCCTTTCATTCGGTCGGCAAATGAGTCAACAAAAGGAAAATTCATTGACTCAGCAGCCACGTGAACTTACCGATTGGTGGACAACGCATGAGGAAGGATCGAGCAAGAGAGGACACATCACTTGCATGGACGTGTGAGGTGTCACCATTTCCTGCTACCACTGAATCTCATTTTTATTGACTCTCAAAGTCAACAAATGAAGAAACAAAATGCTCGTACAGGTGAGGAAGAGAGAGAATGAACCGAAACCAGCGAGTGAGAGAGTGAGGTACCGAGCGAAACTTGAGAGAGAAAGAGAGAGTTTGAGCGAGAGAATTTGTGAGTGAGTAGCAGAGCGGGTGAACGGCAAAGAGGAAAAGAGATCACCTTCTGCCGTGCTCGAGTTGCCGCCATCAACGCCACTAGCCTTCGCCGCCGTTGAGCCGAGCCCTCTGTTTTGCTTGCAATTGAGATAAAGGACTAGAGGCAAGTGAAAGTCTATGAATCTATATAATGTGGTGCTGTTATTGTCTAGAATGGTGCAATATACTTGGAAACAATTGAATTCTGAAAGTAGAATGTTAAATTGTGGGTAATCGAAGTAGAGCGGGACCATGAGATTGAGGAATTACGCTGGTTTTGTGTATATTTTGATCCTGTTGATGTATTGATGAAAGACCGACTATTAGTAGACTTGTGGAAGTAAGATAGTCACGGTGGAAGTGGAATTTCATGGGATTCGCTTAATCCAGTGCAATTTCATGTGTGACCCTGTAACTTTGTAAAATTTTATGAAGAGTTCTAATATGAATTTGATTTCGATTTCTTCACGGAAGTTGTGAGGAATTGCGTGAGCTAGAGTATATATTTTTATCATAACTTTTCGGAATCAATACAATGGCTTAAACCTCTTTTAATAGGCAATGCCTTCTGTTGAATTTTTATTCTGTGATAAAAGAATACTGAACTGAGTTGTGTGAACTACCACTCATTATATATAACGAATCTGGCTTAGTGTCCTTAATGAAACTTTTTCGTCTAGATCTCAATTATAACGTGTTAAAATTTCAGAATTTTTCATGGTCATTTGCTGGTTATTTCGAAATCTCTATTGAAGGCGTGCATTCTGGCCTTTACACTGTGTTACTATGAAACTGTTCATTTTGTTTAAGAGTCATTGTATCTTGAGTTGTTAATTGTTATTCACTTGATAGATGCATTGACATTCAGCATATCACATGACATTGGAAAATTTGATAAAGTCTTTTAGATCCATGGAATCCATGACGTCATTGCATCAAAATGTATTTTTGTAATGAGATGTATATCATGATGTGAATGTTACCGTCGGAGGTGTGAGCCAACGATGCCCCGGGAGTGTCGGGATGCCCAAGGGTCGAGTGAGTCGACGCCGTTGGATGCCCGGAGGTTTGTGCCGGAGGGTCCTCGGGAGTTTCGGGATGCCCGGTTGTAGGGATTGTACGTAAATCCGGAGGGAAGGGGCAACCATTTTCATGGCGAGCCCTGGATATACCTCGTGATGCCAGGTGGGGTGCGAGATGCCCAGGGGTGTGACGGAACACGCTCTGGATGCCCGGAGGTTTGTGCCGGAGGGTCTCGCGATGCCAGGTTGGGTGCGAAAGCCCGGAGGGATGCAAACACTGGTCCCCGGGGAATGAAATCTTTCTTTGAATGCTAAAATCCGATACATTAAAGGAGTGCATGTGTGTGCATGTGGCATGATGTGAGAATTTGTTTATGAAATTGAGTGGGCTTCATCCGGTATTGAAAATGCGTTCGTTATGGCATTGAATTGTTTTTATGAATGTGGTGCAAGTAAATAAACCCTTGATGGCATGCATATATATAAAATGACATATGTGTTTTGCATGCATCTGGATGATTAGAGTTTCTACATAATATAGTGTAATGGATCTTTTTACTGCTAAGTGGTTGTACTCACCCCTTTTGGGGACTAACATTTCAGACTAAAAGAAAAATGCCGCTGCTGCCTGCGACTCCTGGTATGTTTTATGGACTACTGATTGACCTATAGTGGGAGTGGTCAGAGCACCGTCATCATGGGGTGCACGGGTTGGTATTTGAGCGCGTACGGATTTCGCTGACTTTTGATGTAGGCCTCTCGTCGGGCCTATTCACCAGAGTACATATCAGTTCTCGTCCGTATGGATGGCCGCCTCGAGGGTGCTACCACCACCACCGGCTAACGGACTCGACTGGATATGACCTAGAGTCGAGGGTAGCAGGAGATGCATTTTGGGACGCCGACACATGGGTGATGGATGGATGCGGATGATATCCAAGGATAGAAGTTGGTTTTCTTTTGGGTAATCGCCGGGCACAAAAAGACCTCGGCGTTTTGTTGTACCAACTATCATAGTCCATCCCTTATATAAATAAAAGTGTTCGGCCTAAATTATGAAAGTTTTAGTATAGTGTGCATCACTTTATATTTTGATGAAGGGTAGCTGAATTATGCTTCCGCCATATTATTTGCGCAGGGACCGGTAAAGAAAACAAATGAAAACCCCTGGGTATTATAAGTTATGTTAAAATTTCTTTGGTATCATAGTATTATGCTACAAGAGGATGTAACTGTGGCGACCCTAACGGATCGGGGGCCGTTTCGGGGGTGCCACACTGTGAATATGAACTTGAGGGAAAAGTTCAGTTATCTTCAACTTGAAAAGTTCTGCTCTGACTCTACAGAGGCCTATGCTGAATTAACTGCATATTTCTATTCAAATCTAAGCTTTTTGGATGCGAATAGATTCTCATTCAGCGTTAAAGACCAAGATTATGTTGTGGATATAAATATGCTGGCAGATGTGTTAGAAGTCGAAAGAGGAAGATATCAGCCAATCAAAGTTTCCATTGCTCGGGCCACTCTTGAACTGGTGAAGGACAGGAGAACAGATGAAAAGATCACCTACTTAAGGATGGGTGCATTCAACATCTTGCTTCACAAGATTGTGATTAATTGCCTCCGACCAAAATCAACTTCCAAGACTGATGTTTCAAGTTCGAGGCCAAGCCGATGTATGCCATTCTTTTTGGAAAAAGGTTTTCTCTCCCTCACACTGTGATGTTCCACATGTATAGAGCAATGATGAAGGACAGAGTTCAACTCCCTTACCCAAGCCTTGTTACGAAGTTATTCAGACATCTGAATATTCAGCCTCCACAAATCTTTTGTGTTCGACCATGCGATCATATGGTGGTAGGTCTGAAAATGGTAACCAAAATGCGTCTGAAGGAACTGAGCAAGGAGTTGGAGAAATTCAAGGAGAAGACTCTGCAAAATCTCATCAAATATCTTCTGCAGCTAAAAGAAAAGGGAAGGAGCCCATGGTTGCTTCATCCAAGAGAAGAAGAGCTCTCCTCGTTGAGGATGAAGATGATGAGGAAGACATCACCATCTCTCGCATTGGCTTTGAAGAATTTAAGTCGTCTGTTCCACGAAAGAATCGAAGCAAATGACGAAAGAAGCGAGAGGAGAAGGAAGAAGAAGAAATAGAAGCTGAAAAAGAAACAGAGGAGGAAAGACCTGAAAAAGAAAGAAGAGAAGAAGGAGAACCTGAAGAACACTCTTCTCCACCTGTAGGCATGGAAACAGGGGGAGATCAGGAGAAAGGAGTGAAGTCTTCATGTCGATGCAAGTGAAGGAGTCAGTCGCTCACCAGCAGACCCAGAGAATGTTTATGCATCTCAATTTCCAGAAGAAGGTCATGAAGTTTGATCGCCAAACCTGCAAGATTATGCTGATCTACCATCGTCTGCATTTACTCCATCAGATCGAGCCGAAGCTAGTACTCAAACTGATAATGGAGCAGATTTTCGCATAATCATGGATATTCTTTTGGAGATGCGAGGTTAGATTTATGCCTTGGGATGCGAAGTTCAAAGCTTGAAGAATGAAGGTCAAGCTTCTTCCTGTTCATTGAATGATAAAATGCAAGCCCTCTCTGTTCAGAATCAGGCCAATGCCAAGAGTAAGGAGATTGCACAGCTAAATGAAGATTTTAAAAGGCTAGAAGGCATCGTTCAGTCTATGGAAGATTTCCAGCTTGTTCGCGTTCCCAAGCAATCTTAACTTCATCTCATCCTTTTTAATGATGACAAAAAGGGGGAGAGATGCAAGATTTGATCAAAAACCTTTCATTCAACTTTTAATTGTTTGTTGGATTGTTTTGTGGTTTGAATCTGTTTGACTTTGGTTTGTGTCTGGATGAGAACTGAACTAGAGACTTGGACTTGACTGCTTCTATTAACTAATATTGATATCTTATGGATGGCTTCATCATATACAGGACTAACCTATTTTCTGTGGTTGCAGATTCTAGTGTTACTCTGTTAAGCCATTTACCTCTATAAGATATGCATATGTGTTTGAGAATTGTTTTGCAGGTCAAATATATCCAAATCTGCAGGAAAGTTTTGTCACCATAAAAAGGGGGAGATTGTTGGAGAAATCTTCTTGAAGTGTTTTGAAGTTGACAAATCGTTTCTATCGATCTAGTCGAAGGCTTGCGAGACTCTACTATTTAAAGTCTGAAGACCTTGGGACAAGACTCAAGACTCAAAGTCTATCCTCATTGACAGTCTCTAATCCGTTGAAGAAAGGTTATCCAGAACTGGATGTTTCGTTGAGGATTTAACCTTATCAACTGGAGAAGATCTCATGGCTGGAGAAGACATAAACGGAGTCCTTTTATTGATCGAAGATTGATTCGATAATTGAAGATCCAGTGATTGCCTAAATATTATTGGAAGGGTTACGCTTATGGAAACCGAGATCCGATTGTATGGGCGAACATGATTGATGGGCTATCAACACGTTCCATTAATAGCTTGGACAATCTTCCTAATTGATTCCGTCCAACGGGTAGATTGGAGGAATTCCTTTGGTAAGTGCCAACGGGTATGATGGCATAAAGGAGTATATAAGGAAGACTGTCTTAGTTGTTCAAGGTGTGCGCGATAGAAGAATTCCAAAGTCTTAAGCTCCTTTTGTTTAGACAAATCCTTTGAGCGAATACTTGTATACGAAAGAGAGAGTCTATATTTGTGAGAAATCTTGAGGAGGTGTGGTAGAACATCTACACTTTGTGGAATCAAGGCAAAGCTGCACTGTAACCTCTCTCTTGTTCATAGTGGAATCCAGCCAATAGGCTGTCGGTGAAGAAGAGTGGACGTAGGCTTGATATAAGCCGAACCACTATAAACCGCGTGTTCAATTTTCTCTTCTCTCGTCTTACTTTGATTATCGCTTCCTCCAACTGTCTAGTATTGTGCAATTGTTTGAGAAAAATTCTTTATATACCTATTCACCCCCTCTAGGTACTCATACTAGCAATATCAGTAACCTATTGGGTGAAGCTGTTAAGGGATATAACCGCAGTAAAATCCCTAAAAGCTACCTAATTGGTTAGATTGGACTAAAATCGCGTCCGATCGATTTTAATCGTGATATTTAATTCGGTTTTGGGAATCGAATATTCGGGCGTGTCACAATTTATTTTTAGGACCGTCTCATCGTCCATCAATTTATTGCTGAGTCCGAAATTTCAAGAAAGAAATTATCGAAGGAAAAATCGAAGACCAAAAGAAATTAAAAAGGGAATGAGAAAAGGAAAATAATAGAGGTAATGAGAAAATGGTATTTTCTTATTTAAAATATTATTTTCCTTTCCCTTTTTCTTTCTCTCTCTCTTTTTCTCTCTTTTCTCTCTCTCTCTCCCTCCCCCTTCGTGCACACCCCTTCCCCACGCCTACTCTCTCTTTCTTTTCCCTCTTTGACTAGTCAAAAGCTTATCCTCTCTCTCTCTCTTCTTCCCCACCCCACGTGACAGAAACCCCTCTTCTTCCTCTCTTCTTCGTGCAACCCAGCTGAATAGAAACGGAAGCAGCTCGCCTGGGATCAGAGCAGCCGCCGTCGCCGCCCAAGCTCAGTCGCTCGCCGGTCGTCCTTCCCCGCGCGACGCCGTGCGTTCAGTTGCTTGCCCCTTGCGCCCGTGCGCCGTCTGCCCCCGTCCAGCGAAGCTTCCGCCTCTGCCCCGCCGCTGTCCAACCCCTGTTCAGCCATCATCGAACCGCCGTCCAGCTCCGATCGACCGTCGTGCAGCCTCCCCGGAGCTCCGCCCATCTTTCCCGACCCCTTGCCGCCCCCATCCCTCTCTCTTTCTCTTTGTTTTGCAGCGATCCTGCAACCCCATCGTGTGGGTGTCCAGCCGGCTTCAGTCTGCTTTGGGCCGTTTCCGGGCCCCGAACCCGAGCCGTGCTTTGGAAAGAATTGTTCCTCGCGTCGCCCCCGTCGGATTGATCCGATTTGTGCGCGATTTGGTGAGTAATCTCAATAATCCTGGATTAGTTGGTTAATTATACTTAAGGTTAGTTTAGATTTAATTAATTATGTTTAGGTTGTTAGATTAGAATAAATTAGCAATTATTAGTCAATTGTTATGCGATTTAGATAAATTGATTGCGCAATTAACAAGTAGACGTGGTCTACTAATTATTGGAAGTGCCTCGGGATTTTTCCCGACCCTTAGTGGGCTCCAATTAGGCTTTTCGGGCCTAAGTGGAATTTTTAGTATTTAAATATTAATTTTCGGAATTAAATTAAATAATTATTTATTTTCCAAAAATTCAACTGAGATGTCTCGGGACCGGAATATTATGCTGATGACCGTGGTGAAGTCTTTTTATTTAATCGGGTTTTATTTTGAGCTAAATTGAATTTTTAATATTAATTATTTAATTTTCGAAATTAATTATTTAATTAATTATTTTTCAGAAATTAAGATGTTGATGGTCGACGACCGAAATCTCGTGCTGATTGTCGTGGCGCAGTCCGTTTATTTATTTGAGCTCTACGTTGTATGGAATTGAATAAATTGTGATATTTTAGGGATTTACCTAAATTGGTTGGAATTGATTGAGATTGAATTGTTGATTGGTAAATGGCCAAGTATGTTATTCAGCATTTATAATGCTTTGTTGAGTTGATTTAATTATTTGATTGAGAAATCGTTGGGCATTGGTTGTCGGTATTGAAAGAAGATTGGTAATCACTTGAAAGAAAACACGTGGGCTCGGTGAATTGGAATATCACCTGGAGAATGCACGTGAATTCAGTGATTGAATATGTCACTTTGGCAAAAAAGTCGCCTGAGAGAATGCACGTGGCTCGAAGACTCGGTATGTCATCCTGGAGAATGCACGTGGCTCGGTAACAGAGTTTGGCATCTAAAAGGGCACGTGGGCTCGGTAAATTGATGCATCACTTTGGTGAGATAGCACCTATCACTTTGGTGAGATAGCACCTAAGAGAATGCACGTGGGCCCGGGCATCGTAAAAAGGGCACGTGGGCTCGGAGAATTGATGCATTACTTTGGTGAGATAGCACCTAAGAGAATGCACGTGGGCCCGGGCATCGTAAAAAGGGCACATGGGCTCGGTGAATTGATGCATCACTTTGGTGAGATAGCACCTAAGAGAATGCACGTGGGCCAAGGCATCTAAAAGGGCACGTGGGCTCGGTGACTTGATGTATCACTTTGGCGAAGAGGTCGCCTGAGAGAATGCACGTGGGCCCAAGGTTCGAGGCACGTGGACTCGGAGACTTGGAATGTCGTCCTAGAGAACGCACGTGGCCTCGCTTTTAGATACTCCTCAGTGGAGAATGATTTGTGTGACATGTAATCGAATGGTTCGATTTGTTTGGAATAAATGGGTGTCTATTGTGAATTGTACTGACTTGCAGGTGAGATCCGAGGCCAAGGTAAGTCCTCTGCCCTGTGCGTGTTTAGGCAGCCTATAGTATAATGGTTTATCTAATCGGACTTAGTGGGGGTAGAACTCGCTGAGACGTAGTCTCATCCCAGTTTGGGGAAAATCATTTCAGGACCCCGATGAGGAGTAGATGAGGAGGAGTCTGAGAAGGAGAACTCGGAGGTGAGACTTAAGGAGAAAGATTTTTGGGAGAAGAAGATAATCCCGAGAAGGGCCTTGAGTACGGCTCGGATGGCTGAGAAGTTTATCTTATTTTGAGATCTCCTTTTGATGTGATTAAAGTTTAGAGTAAAAAGTTGTACAGTGCTCTGGTTTGTGTTTTGTATAAAAGTTTGGTTATAAGTTTCAATATGAAAAATATGGCCCTGCTTTTCTATCCCATCGTTTTATTGTCTGGGGATTTTAACTGCTTCCGCATGTACTTAAAAATAAAAAGGGTCGGCGATATATAGTCATGGGATATCGCATTATAAAATCGACCAAGTGAGAAGGATGTGTGCGTGCCCGAGGATCGGGGCGTGACAGTTGGAGCTCACATGATATGAAGAGGATATTGCATTATCAAGAGAATATTGCACTGACATCGAAAAGGAAAAGATCTGACGTGAGGTAATATTCGGTCAAGCAAAAGGGAAGGAAGAGATATATTTGTCCAAAGAAGAATAAGCTTTCTCGCATACAAAAAGTGGACTTGATATATATTAAGGAAGATATTCTTGGTCAAAAAGAGATAATTCATGAAGATTCGTACTAGCACGTAAGCGTGGAAGGTCAAGAACAAAACAGGAAATGAAGATTATTTCTCTGTGGAATAAAGACAAACGGGAAAGAAAGCGGTGTTGAGAAATCGGAGGATCTGTCTGAACATTCACGCTTCTGTTTTGGGGTGCGCAAGCGTGAACAGTATAAAAGGAGACAAAGAAGACGTTCCAGAGGAGGGAGGCCTTGCAATTCAATACACGGCCACAATTCTGAGTGTTCATAGAGAGGACGTGAGCTAGAAAAGAAGGGTCTTTTCTTCTCTGAAAAGTGCAGGGAAGTAAAAGACAAGAATAAAGGGTGGTCTTCTTCGGCTCCCCCGACTGGTGCCTCCAGCTGCTCAACCCTGAAGCCGACGCATGCAGCCCACCATCCGCGGTTGCCATTCCTTCGTCGAATCGCTGCTACTACCTGTCCAAACCGGTGCATACATCGCCTTTGCTACCGCTCACCGAAACCCATCCCGATGTCGCAACCAGCCCGAGCGCTACTGCACCCCTGCCCTCCGCAATCACTGTAGGCCCGAGCACTGCTGTTCGTGATCCACTGCCCGAGCCAACGACAACCGAGCTTGCTTCTCTGATCATCGTTGTGAACCGCACCGAGTCTTGTCCGTGACGAGTTGCGATTTGCTGATCCGAGTCGAGCTCCCGCTGTGTCAACGACCTATTTCACCAAGCCTCCTGTAGTGCTGGCGAATTACCGTTCTCCCGAAGTCCACCAGCGAAGAGAGAGAGCACATAAAGAGCAATTAAAAAAAAAAAAAAAAGAATAGAAAGATCACTTGCTTCCTCTTTGCCAGCCTGTCGCGACCAAATTTTCTGGTGTGAACTACCTAGGGTTTGTCTAATTGATTGTTAAGCCTAGACCTAACTCAGCTCTTCCAAGCCTATACCAATTCGCGACTTATGTTCAGATTTTTAACATGCAGATAGATTTTATTTAGGAGTCGTCACTAATATATTTTTTGGTGGGTTGATTAGAAACCAAGTAAAGTAACAGGAAACATGAGGTTTTACTAGATTCTAGGTACGGGGACTTAGTTACACTAGATTTCTCTAATGTCCTTTCGGTACCATTCTTTTATTTTCAAAAATGCTTTTGCAGGCAGCTTAAATTGATTTTAAATCTATTTCCCTAACATGTGAAGCAATCATGCGGGTGCGCAAACCACAAATTTAACACCAAGTAAAGCAATAAATAAATTACAAAACTTACCTCATAGCAACGAAAGCATCTACGTTGTTAAATCAGAATTCAGATCAACAGTCCTAGATATGATTTCTAATTAACACGCAATGCAATCACTCAATATTTGTTTTCACTTATTTAAGAAGAATCATGCTTTATGCCATGCGTGAGCCTAAGCTATATGACATGAGTAAAAAGAAATGCAATAATTAAATGTGCAATCTAAATTAATCTAATGACTTAATTCTAATGACGGGCAATTTCCAATTAAATGGACCTAGAAATAATCACTAAATGACATGCATTTCATGAACCTAATGCTATATGACGTGCACATGATTTTTATTTTTCTTAATAAGCATGCAATCTATCCTAATATGCAATGACGTGCAAAGAATACCCTAATTCTAATTTTTTTTCATTTTTCATTTATGAAATTCGAAATTAAAATTGCCAAATAATTAAACGTGCAATTTAAGTTTAAAAAAACTAACATCCTAAATGAATGCATTTTTTCATTTTATATTGTTTCCAAAATTCGAAATAAAATCCATATTCTAAATATGTGAGATAACAAGAAATATTATGAAGCAAACCTAATCTTAATTCAAACATTTTTTTTATTTTTCTTTTATGAAAATAAAATTGATTCAACCAACACAACGGCAAATCAAACAAGATAAGATTGATATTCATAAATTGACGAATCATACCTCGCACATGGGATCGGATTGGTCAATTTTAAATAAAACCGTTAATCGAATCTCGAGCGAGAGATCGGATTGGCGATTTTTCCGTGCAATTGTGAGTCGTATTTCGAGCGTAAAACCGGACTGTCAATCGTATGCACGTTGTAACGGCTATTCGAGATTATGATAACATCATTTGAGAGTTCAATCAAGAATGCAATAATTCGAGCAAGGGAACGATATATATGAATCTTGACTAAGATAAAATTATTACCTTGTTCAAACACTTGCTCGCCAAAATTGGACAGACTCGACACGGTGAAGAGGTGATGTTACGACACCAAGGGCTGTTAGATAAGTGGCGCAAGCCAGCGAGACTTGCGGATAGCAATTCGAGTTGATGCTTCTTAGCACGATGAGACAATTCGCTTGAATGACACGTCCCAAGATCAGCGGTAGCGGCCACTTTCAAATGCTCCGAAAGTCTTTGCCAGAGTTCCAACTGACGTCGAGGTCAGCTACATCACATCACGGTTTCGCACGGCCAGGTTCGAGCTTGGGCCGCATGTCACCGTCATCGCTAGGAACTCTGGATGGCTTAACAGGCTGCACGGGAGTTGGCTCGTGTTGGGGACAGCAGCTCGATCTCGGAGGGACGTTGTGGCTGTAGCAGGCTCATCAGGGCTCTGTGGATGACTCGACACTGCAGGAGCTCCGGGTGGCTTTGCGGTGAGGATGGTGCTATCCACGGTTTAGTTTTAGACGTCGGCTTTTCACGAGCACCAGGAAACCTGTGAAAGAATCAGGAACTCGAAAGGGCTTGAAACGCCGGGAACCACCTCGAGCTGCTCACTGAAATCTGCGACTGAAAGCTTGTGGACGTTAAGGATATCAGGCACGTGTTGGGCGACAGATATGGATAGCAGCAGCTTCGAACGGCGCACAAGGGTGTTGCAATTGTTGAACACTCGGATTCCTCGACGATTGCCAACGAATTTTGGTGTTTTTGTTGGGCCAAGTAAATCTCAACTGAGAACTCCGAAGTCGCGATCGTCTCTTGCCCTTGACCCCACTTATATTTCTTTCTCAATTAGTCACGGGCAATTCTCCAAAATTCACCATGCAATATGAGACAACTTCCACCGCTTTGACCAAAAGCCAAAATAAGTCTCGATGTTTGAAGGTGTGCTTGTCGATGATGAGGTGGGAGGCGGCTAGTGGTGGCCAGTGACTGGCACCACAGTTAGCGGGTTGTCATGCAATGCAGGGGTCGACACTTAGGAAAGGCTTCTCATGTCTTTCTCCAAAAGACGAGGGGATGACCTGCAACACGAAAATTACAAGGAAAGGAAGTCCTCGTTGAAAGCCTTGCAGCAAGACTTCACCAGCCTACGTGAATGGCCTGCGAAGAAAAAGAAAGTGAATGGCCTGCAAAGAAAAAGAAAGTGATCTTTTTATTCCCTTTTTTATTTGTTCTTTATGTGCCCCTCTTACGTGACCATAGAGAAAGAAAAGTGGAATTTTTATTGAGAATTGATAATTCCCTTGATAGCTTAATGATCTCCTCGGTTTGGTCTCAGTGCGGCAGCAGCTTCATCGATAGGGAATCCGTGGTGGTGTCACATGCGGAATGACAATGGGACTCTGATTATGGGTTGCTCGGCAAAGCCTGCTGGTCCAGTAAATTCTTGGGCAGGGAAGGAACAAATCACTGTGGGGACTTCTCAATAGAGGCTTGGTGCTCGCTGGACAAGCTCGGCACAGCAGTTACACGCTGGCTGCGTTCGCTTCTTGTTTGTATATTGACAGAGCACCACAAGTTCGCTACTTTGCTTCAGCGAACCCGGACAAAATTGGAAGAAGACAAATTCACTGTTTTGACCAAAAGCCAAAACAATCCACGATCTTTGACGATCAGGAAGGCTGCGATGTGCGCGTGAGCTTGCTGGTTTTTGCGGCAGGATCACCGGGTTGGATTGCAGGAGCGTTGGACAGGAGAATGCAGAGCAACGAGCTATACACGTCAAGGGACGTTCGATTAAAGTAGTGGAAGCTGGTGGTGGTGTGAGATATAACCCCCACAGCAATATGGGATGGGCAGTCGCGCGAGGGCACTGCAGAACATGATGGAGCACCGCAACACAATTCGTGACTTGTGTTCTCTCTCAACGTGTCGTGTCCTCTCCTAATGCTGGCCGTGTATGGAATTGTGTGGCTCCCACCCCTACGTATTTTTACCTATTTATAGGGCACGGATTATGGTTTTTAAATTTTGCAAATTCATATCCACGAAGATTTCTTTTCGAAATGCAATATTTGTTTTTTTCCAAATGTATTATTTGCTTTTGAATTGAAATCTCACAAAAATAAATCCGTAAAATCTCTCCGAGGATACGGGTTTGGGCCGATTTGCTTTCTTCGTGGGCTTAGCCCGACTCATCAAATTAAAGTTTCTGAACCATCAATTCGAACCCATCTGTCATCGGCCCAATGTAAATGCAAATAAAAAATAAATACACCTAAAACTATATGCTATGTGATTAACTATTTTTTCAGGGATATAATTAATCCATAATTTTTTAATACGATAAATAACTAAACAGGTTGCCAAAATTTAGGTGTCAACAAGGCCATTCACGTTGACTAGTGAAGTCCAAGCGAACCAATCCCCACGAAGCCAGCATCTATCGCTTTTGTGTCGCAAGTCCAACAAGCGTGCAAATAACTAGCAACGGCCACTTTCGCATCTTGCGGTTGGCGACACCGCAACACCGTCCAGAACTGTTCCTTAGTTGAAGCAATCTGTGCGACCTTGTGCCACCACGCCAAGCCCCGATCATGATTCACGAGTTGCCGTTCGTGAATCCTTGGCGCCGGTCCCATTTTGGAAACAAATAATCCAAACAAGGTAATTTTCTTGAACCAAATTTCATCTCGATATTGTTTCCTAAATTGGAATATTTGATGCTAATAGCGATTTCATTGAGATTTTAGACATTATCCATTAAGATATTATTAGCAAAAAATCACTATAATTACTAACTTGATCCGTAAGACTTCAGATCACTTTTTTAATTATTTTGATCTTCTTCTTTTTTTTTTTTTTTTTTTTTGCGCATCTTTAACTTTAAAATCATTATAATTATTAATTTGATCAGTAAGACTTTAGATCAATTTTTTTAATTATATTAATTTTTCTTGCATAGAAAATACTAGGAAAAGCCCACATACAGCGAAGATTTTTTGTTGCCGTTGGAAAAAGTAGAAGTCCCACTCCTATTAACATAGGAACTAGAAGTGAAATGAAGGGGATAATCCATGAATTTTGAAATTTATATTCCATAAAAAAACCTTTTTATTTTTAATTAATTCTTTATAATTCACCGGCTCTTATATCTTTTTATAGGTTCAATAAAAAATCAAGATATGGAATACTTAAATAGAATTTTCTATTCCTAATTATTCTGAATCTTTCTTCTTTAACCAATATTTCAAATATTCAAATCAAGAAGTTAGAATTGGTCAAATGATATGAATATGATCAAGTTACTATTTATATTTAAAATGAAATAAGTTATGATGTTTAGGGTTACAATAATTGTTAATTTAATCCTTGAGTCAATGGATTATTTTTTCAATTATTTTAACCCTTTATCTGAATTCTCAATGAATATCTTGAGTGGGTTAGATATAATGCTTATATTTGGTAATTGCTTGTTTTCAAAAACATCCAAAAAAAAATCAAATTGCGTATTAGATAGGATAGTTTCCCAAGTTAGGATTGCATATTTTAGATTAGATTGCATGTTAGAATATATAGTATTTCTAGATAATATTGCCTAGTTTGAATAGAATTACATGTTTAGATAATTTTAGAATAGATTTGAATAGATTCTAGAAAGTATTTTCTTTCATATATAGGGTTCTAAATAATGTTTGCATGTTTAGATAATGTCACATCTTTAAAATAGGTTTCTGAGATAGGATAGGGTTTAGGTCAAATTAATCCCTAAACTAGATTAGATAACTATTCATTTTAGATAGTTTAATTAAGGTTTTTATTAATTTCGAATTTTAATATAAAAAGACAAAAATAGCTCATGCATATCATATGGGTTTTAATTTCAAGACAAGAGAAAATCCAAAAATGTAATTTCTTGCCTTGGTGTGTTTAATTCCTTTGGTGCAATTTATTTAATTCATTGAGTGTTTAATAATGGCTGCGCACCTGCATAATCACCCCATTGCATGATTGTGATATAATCTAAAACCAACCTAGACTGCTTGCAAAGATATTTTTGAAAATAAAAAGAATGGTACTGAAATGGCATTAGAGAAATCTAACATAACCAAGTCGCCATACTCAAATTCTCTTATTCGAAATAAAATAATTCTCCACTTGTTTTACTTAAGTATCTAATCAACCTATCATAAACTGATTAATGGTGACTTCTAGATAATAATCTTTTGCATATTAAGAACTTAAACTTTAAGTTGCGAATTCGTATGGGCTTGAGAGAGCTCAAGCTAAGTCTAAGCTTAGTAATCTATTAGCCAAACCCTAAACGATCCACTTAAGGTTAGGTCGTGACAGGCTTAAATGAACATCGCCTCTCTTAATAGCATGAGTCACTTTTCCATTAAGAGTTCATCTAGGAAATCCACCTGTGATGTTCCTCAATTGATTTAGAAGAAAAGGCTATCCTATCACATGTTCGGAGCGCCAATATCGATAATCTAATTTGTGGAGACATTATTGGGTTGACTGATCTTACCGTGAGTTGATCATTCGAAGTGGGCAGTTTCATCGCCATAAATAGATTGACCAAAATGCTGAAATTGATCATTGCTAATTGTTGATGTTGTCTCAGTCCCGTTCAAGCCTCCTTAATTGGTCTCTGCAATAGTGTTAGAACTATCACTACTAGCCTATGCGGAATGTATAGCCATTGTGGAAGGATTCCCTTTGAGTGCCTTTCCACCTTGTCTTGGTAGAATTGAGCTTCTCTCTAAGAGAATCGTAAGCTTCATTTCGATATTGAAGATAATGAAGACTGAGAAATCGATTGATGATTGGTTGATCTAAGATTTACAAATAGAAATTAGGGAAAATACTAGCGAAAAAGCCCATAACGAGGAGGGGGGGCTCCCTATAAAGAAAGGGTAGGCGTGCTATAAGCTTACCTTGCCTTGAGAGAGACCATAGGACAAAATAGAACCGGCAATGCATCTCTAGACCTAGGTAGGGTAGGTAAGTTGTCTAGGCTAACCCGTTCACTAAGCTCTTAGCTATAAGCCCTTAAAAGTAGATATGAAAGAACTCTCCTTTTTGTATGTAGGTTGTTTATGGGATCTCTCGTCGAAAAAATTTGAAGATTGGAAGGTCACAAACTGCCCTCTACAACTGCAAATGTGAAAGACGATGATTAGGAGAAGAGGATTAGACTTAACGTGAAGAACCCCTGTCTTAGTCGAAACTCTAGGGTAAGAAATCCTAGACTAAAACTCCTCGGGGATGGTGACCCCCGGAATCCCAGTGACATAAAAAGAAAGTCAAACTTAGACTTGCTTGCTTAAAACTAGCTTTATAATTGTTGTATTGATAACTAGAGCTAAAGCTCTATGTTACCTTTGTTTGAATTCGAAAGTCATACTCGAACTCAAACGAAAGTTCTTTCGGAGAGCTACTTTCATTAATGTGTACCTTGATCTACATATTATAAGTAGGGGTGAGCAGCGGTCAAGGGTCGACCCTGGACCGACCCTTGGTCCTGAAATTCCAAGACCAACACTGTGCGGGTTGGTCCTCGGTCCTAAGAGTTTTGGGTCGGTCCAACCCTGGACCAACCCTGTATATTATAATATATTATATTATTTATAATTATTTTATATATTCAAACCTAAGTAAAATGTCTGTTATATTATATTATATTGAGATGTTCTATCAATAGCACTAATAGTAATTTCAATTTAAAACTTTTGTTGAGTATTAATTACGTGTCGTTTGTTTTGTTTTTTAGGTGTTTAGAAGTTCAAGTGAATTAACAAGATGTGAAATTATATATTCATGGTTTATATTAAGTATTTTGAACTTTTTATGATTTAATTGTATTATACTAATGAATTTCAGCTGCACTTTGCTTTTCAATTTGTGTCAAATGGTAGAAGTTTTTGAAGAGTAGAGTAGTACTGCAGTTGCTACGGTGATTTGCTAGTCAAGTGGTGTGAAGCTCATTTTTTGGTTGAGTGGACTCTACATGATCAAATGCTAGTCAAGTGGTGTGAAGCTCATTTTTTAGTTGAGTGGACTCCACATGATTAAATGCAGGAAAACGCTTTTGCATATGGTGTTATGAATATTAAAAATAGATGATTACAAGAACTTTCCATCTTGTCACATATCTCGATGAGCGATTAGTAGGTACAAAATTTCTATTATTGTGTTATCTTAAATTTACTAAATATATATTGGTATTTATAGTTTAGTTGCACAATGCCGCATTGTCAATGGATGTGTAATTTGAATTTGTAGGTTTGCTTTTTTATGGAGTATAAAAAATAAGACGAAAAAAATTATTGATCGGTCCCTAGTTGACCTTGGAACTGGACCGAACCCATTGGGTCGGCCCGGCCCGGCCCTTGTTCCTAGGCTCAATAGGGTTGGCCATTGGTCCTAAAAATTGAGGACCGACACTGTACGCGTGGGTCCTAGGGTTAGGGGGTGGCCTGGACCAACCCGGACCATGCTCACCCCTTATTATAAGCCACAGCTCACTTCAACATTTCCAATTTCCCATAGAATCTTTGGGGCTTTCCTAGCCATTATAGTTTTGTTTTTTCATCTTCTTTGTCTGAAGATAGGTTTGATTTGCTTCACCTATGATAATTTCTACCAATTCTTCTTTTATTCATCAAAGTTCATCCTAATCCCCATCGAGATTATTGCCTTAGCCCTACTTGTGAGGAAAGGAGAGTGACAAGGTTCAGTTCAAATTTGACTGTTTGTAGCATGGGAGTGGACTACCCAAAAAATCCCTAGGAATAATATGAAAAAGATATCTCGGTAATGAAAACTATAAGGGGCTGGATTGGCGAGATCCAATAGTGAACAGCTACCAAAAAGAAAAACCACCTGGAAGTCCTTTAGTACCATACCCTACCCCTAAACCAGCAGCGTTTACGCCAAGCAAGACCACCTTTGTCCCTTTCCTTTCTCCATTCTGCCTCCTTCTTTTCTTTGTTTCAATAGAGTCCAAGGCAAGGAAAAATGCCAAGAACTCAGGTATTACTCCATTCCATATATAGGATTTGTATCACATTTTCATGGCGATGATTAAGTATGAAATCAAATAATTTGTTTAGGCTTGGCTTACAATTTTTGTTTGTCGACCCCGGATTCACTTCTTTGTGAGTAAATACTAAGCCTAAATGCCCATCTCTGACTTATTTATTGGATACTGAGAATCCGATCCACACCTTCTCATTGACTTGAACAACGTATACGGATCTTTTCAACCCTTTTTTTCATTACTAATGGAATATCCTTCACTATATTACTAAATAAGTAAGCTATACTAAATGCATTGGATGCTTGGGCAACTGCATTGATCCCTACTACTAGTAGATAGTGATCCAGGCAAGACATGCACCTCTTCCACAACGAGGAATTTTTCCTTAATAGCCACCGGTTTTGGCTACAAGAATTCTATTGTTGAAGGTCGTTCAAGCTTTTTTTGGGAGTATGACATGGGTTACTTTAGTGCTATAGTGTCTAGCACTTGAACATTGGCTCAAAAGAAGTGATGTAATTGAAAAATGCAAGTCCTCTTTTTTAGGATTGATTCAATTTGAGGTTCACCTTCTCATAAACAACAAAACTTGATGCCGCTATGCTATTCGATCCAATCCATCAATTTCAGTCAATCAAATCTATCTTATGAGATCTTAGGGTCAAAGAGATGAAATGCACACATCACATTCAACCTTTAGGAGAAATAGTCATGCCGGAAGGGCCTAATCTTTGATCACTCAATCATATCTAGGGCTTCTCATCGATTAAAAAGAGTATGTGAAGAGGTCTGTGAGTAATCCCGTCTATCAGTCTCCTTCTTTTTACTATGAGCAATCTTTGTACTTTATATGTAAGTTTGGCTTATCCCATTGGCTACTTCATAGGCCCTTCCCCGTACTACCTTGTCTTAGCTTCAAATTGTTTTCTAACCTTCATTCTTTCACTTGGTTAGATCTTTCTTTCCTATTTATGAAAAATTATCCACTACACTCTAAAGTGTTCAACAATTATATTCATTAAGTCATTTTGAAATGGAGTTTTTTTAGTTCCATTTATTTATCTATAAAAGCTGGCGCATATTCATTAGCTACCTTTTCGTCTGTGATCAAAACATCGTCACCAAATACTGCATACTTAGTAAAGAGCCAAGAGGTCATATAGATCGGAACTCAAAGCGATAAGAACGAAAGCCCTACCCACAGCTACAACTATTGGTGCTTCAAAAGGCTTAGATTTGAAGGGCTGTCAAATCATTAGCTCCTTTGGAATCGAAGTATTAAGTACTCGAGGTATTCGTTAGTCTTTTTCCCAAGGGATGGCAAGGCACTCCTAGGGGAAGGCTTTTACCACGCGATAGGTCAGCGAAGTGTGAGCAGGTGCAGAGAAGGAAAGGCCAAAGACTTCGGCCTAAGGGAAATGAGCAACGATGAAATGACAAAATGAGGTGCTTCAAGCACTCCCATTTAGAAAGTTCTGTTTATTCCTAAAAGGAAGAAGGACAAAGAAGCTCTTTGAGAGAATGAGCACTCCGTTAGGTAGTTAGGAGATAAGTACATTATTAGTGCCAAAAATTGTGTATGGCGCTTATTTTGGTGCCAAAAGTTTCCATCGGATTACTTAAGTGCCAAATCGGAGAAAAAACGATCATTTTAGTACCACCAATGAGAAATTCTGACCAGATTAATTATGTGGCTTTTATATTTATTTTTTTTTAAAAGTTGCTCAGCTTTCAAACAACGTCGTTTTCCATCCTCTTCAAGAAATGATGTCGTTTTGCCGTTATACATGGACATCCTCACAAAAACAACACCGTATAGCTCATACATGGATTGAAATTAGGGTTAGGGTTTCTTCTTCGCCGCTCAGCCACCGTTGTTTGCCCGCCAATGCTCGGCCACCATTGTAGCTGCTCAACCAAGTGAGCGAGTAGAGAATGAGATTGTTGCTCAAGCAAGAAGTGGCAGGAAGAATAGGAGGCGAGGGTAGAGGAGGAAGAGGAAGAAGAGGGGTCGAAGGTGCCACTATTGGTGCGCCGCCACCGCCGCCACTAGTGCCAGTGCTGGTGCTGCTACTGGTGCGCTACTAGTGCTGTTGTTGGTACCATTTGCTACTGGTGTTGTTCTTCGGGGAAGAAGACGACATGCCTCCTCTCTCTCTCTCTCCCTCTCCCTCTCCCTCTCGCTCTCACTCTCAATTTGAGGATTTAGGGTTTTGAATTGGGGGAAATAAGCCAAACAACGTTGTTTTGTGATTTAGATGCTAACTGTACTCTCCGCCAAGCCGCCTCAACTTAAAAAATTAATAATAAAAAAATGCCACGTTGGATTTCCGGTCAATCTGATCGAAGTTGGCACTAAAATGATCGTTTTTCAAATTTTTTGGTACTTAAGTGATCTAACAAAAACCTTTGGCACCAAAGTAAGTGCCATACACAACTTTTGACACTGATAGTGTACTTATCTCGATAGTTAGAGTCTTTGCCTTTTCGAAACGAAGTATAGAAAGGGACACAGAAGACCCTTCTTGCGAACCACGGAAGCACCTAGCACCCAAAGGAGCAAAGCTCATTTTCCTTTCAACTTGGAGTCTGTATCATGGTGAAGGTAAGGTAACGCTGTGATTCTTGCTCAAAAAAAAAAAAAAAAAGACTGAGAAGCAAGTGAATGGGGCCAGTGCGTGGCAAAGGGAAGGGTTCATCAAGCCATTTCTCACCTCAACCTCAAAATCAAAATATTAGTTCTAATAAAACAAGTTCTCCTGCTAAACTATTAACATCAATAATAAACATTTGGCAGAAATGAAAAAATAGAAATGTTCGATTTTCAGTTGAAGTCTTTCCAATAGAATAGAAGAAGTCCATTGCGAACCGAAGAATTCTTCATCCTTTGGATTTAGAAAAATAAAAAATAAAAAATGCTATGTTGCTTGAGGAAGGCAACAGTCACAGGCTCATTTATTCTTTTCTTCTCCAGTAGCATCTTCTTCATCGGCTTATGTCTCTGCATATGGGGATGTTGTTCTATATCTTGATTGTATTCTAGACTCATAGGACTATGTTTCAAAGCTAGCCTATGTACCTTCCCCTTGAGGAGCAATCAAAGGCTTTAGTTTAGGGCCCTTTCTGTAGCAATTGGACAGACAAGCTCAACTATGGCATAATCAGTTCAAATTATTTCCGAAGCAAATGCTATGGAATATTCCATTCTTATAGCAGCCACTGCTTCGGATCTCATTCTACCCTTTTGACCTAGTCGATGTATAATAAGTCTATTTCTTAACATTTCTTTGACAGAATTGAGATCTCTAGCTCCACCAGAGCATTTAAAAAGAGTGCTCAGGAATAAAGCCTAATCAAAGCAGGCAAAATTTCCTTGCTCTTATGTCACACCCACACCTCAACACTCTTTGTATACTTCCTTTTCTTGCTCATTATAGGAAAATTCTATGTGAAAAGGCTAGCTTTTCTTTCTCAGGACAGTAAAGATAGAATCAATTCGAATCAGGAGAAGATCTCCCCGGAGTGAGTGACTCAAAGAAAGATGGCCCAGGGCGCCCCCCTCTCGGTGGGTCTTCTTCTTTCTCCATCTAAGGAGAAAGGGGCATTCTCAACTATATACCTTACCCATATCGTTACCCATGTATCCTATTGAAGAAGTCGGCTTGGTGACTGAAAGTATATGGATTGTCGTTACATCAAGATTGAAATTCCTGATGATAAAGGTCGTGTTTAAGTGATTTAAAGAACGAATTCTTTGAAAGCCTGAAACTGAATAGAAAACGAGCTCGGAGATGAGCCTTTCTTCGGCGCCAAGAAGTTTGGTTTCTTGGACAAATTGTTCATCGGCTTCTGCTGCTGGTTATACTCTTACGAGATGTTTCCGAGCTTCAGCATCGAAGTGGAGTGTCCCAAGCTCGTTGCGTGGGGCAATAGGTGCATGCAGAAGGAGAGTCTGTCCAAATCTCTTCCTGACCCTCGGAAGGTGTACGGCGTGGTCTTGGAGCTGAAGGAGCGATGGGCGTAGAGTAGAGGACTGTGCTTCTGCTTTCGCTAGATCCTGTTTACTTCTCTTCGTCCTGGAGTACTAGGAGAATACTACGTTGCCCTGAAGTAAGGCATGACAGCGCATGTCCTGCTGAGGTAGTAATTATAGTGGAAGGGAAGGTTCAGGTCAAGGTTCTTGTGTTTCTCAAGCTTCTCTGGATCCCGAGGCCTCCGAGTTTATAATCATGTATTCTCTCGGAGTTTGTCTTCAACTCGATCGTTACAGTAAGTTTTGACTCTGCGTAATTGGGCAGTCGTAATTAGATGGCCGAGATACAAAGCGCCCATTGACGATTGTTTCGGCGACGACCGTCGAAGAAGAAAGAGGTCCTTCAAGTTTCAATGCGAATTCCTCGTTATCTTAATCATCATCATCATGACCTCCTCCAGTGTTCGCTTTACTTTAGCTTTCCTCATAGACGTTCATTGTATGTGTCTTAAATACGTGGAGTGTCTTCGCACGTTCACGCAAGAGAGATAAGTAAAGCATGGCATATTTTTAGCAATTCATGGGGAGGCGGCTTAGTAAAGTTGAGTGAAATTCATTCGTCGAGTGAACGCTCGACATGTGATAAATAGATTCTTTTGTCTTTTAGAATATTTGTTTTTAAAGACATTTTGAAAGAGGAGACATTCTCTCGCAAGACTACAAGTAGTTGATGATGGAATTGATTGATCTCCATCGCTCACTTGACATACACGGCGTGGATAACACAAAACATAGTAGTAAACCAGAATTCATGCGATAGTGTATATAGTTATTTAGCTGATCCAGAGCCACAGTAGAGTACTAAAGGGAAATCATAGAAGTACAAAAGAGTTCAGCCTCATCCATTAAAAAGGGGTTATTGAACGAAAGAGTGATGAAATGAGCAATGATCAGCTCAAGAGAGTTATTTATTTGGCCTGAAGCTTCTTCTGGCGCACCAAGAGGAAGTCACGGAGCTTGTGCTGGTCGGGCAACGACTTGGCCACGCTCTCCCTCTGCATGCACCGCTTGGCCCATGCCACCAGCTTGGGGCACTCCTCCACGACGCCAAAGTCCAACGCATAGAACCAGCTATAGAACGGTATCAGCGACACATCCACGTACCCGAACCTCTCCACGCCAAAGTAGGCCTTGTCCCCGAGCTCTCCCTCCAACACCTTCAGGCACTCAATGAAATCCCTCTTCCCCGCCTCTTGGGCCTCCCCTGTCGACAGCCACATCGTTCGCATCGCCGGATTTAGCTGCACGGTCATTTCGTGTCATGATGTTAAGCGCGGTTAAGGGATAGGGAAATGTTGGAAAGATAAAGGAGTTGTTGTCTCACCTTCTTGTCCACGTAATCGGCCCAGAACCCGGCCCGGGCACGCTCGTAAGGATCCGAAGGCAAGAGAGGAGACTCGCGAACCCAGCTCTCGTCGATGTACTGGACGATGAGGAGGGACTCGCAAACGGGCTTGCCATTGTGGACGAGGATAGGTATCTTCTTGTGGACCGGGTTCATCTTCAAGAGGAGGGGGCTCTTGTTGCTCAGATCCTCCTCCCTCATATCGAACTCCACGCCTTTCTCTCTCAGGGCAATCCTGACCCTCATCCCGTACAGGCTCGGCCAAAAGTCCAACAAAATCACTTCCTCCGCCATTGGAATTGTCACTACAAGCTGAAGCTTTTGGTAATTTGAACTGAAATGAAGAATGCTTTCCTGTGGCGTGATCGGGCTAACGCAGGGTGCCACTTGTATAGAGGGAAAGGGAAACTTTTATACTTTGGGCGATGCGTGAAGAGGCTGTCCAATATTGTCATCGCTTGCGTCACTCTCGGGACTTTCATACTCTGCGAGGCGGGCTCAGAGGCTGCCCGATATCGTCATCGCTCGCGTCACTCTCAGGACTTTCATGCTTTGCGCGGTGGCTGAAGAGGCTGCTCGATATTTTAATCGCTCGCGTCACTCTCAGGTCCAACTCTAGTCTCTATGCCCGAGCCGATTAGGTCATGGCTTAGGTGTCGCATGCACAAGAAACATAACAATAATAATTATTATTATTAGTTCTGCCGGTGGTCGCTTCCTCCTTTCCGGTGCTTCTAGGTCCTCTGACCTTCTTCATTTTCCAACGACGGCGCTGCAAGCAACCGGGGTACAAGGCTAGCCTGCAGTTTTTTGCAGCACCGTAAAGCGTGCTAGACCTTGCAAAGTGCTAGACCTTGCAAGTAGATCTTTCAACCACCTTACTTATCTCAAACGCAAATGACTACTATATCAACCTGCCTGGCGATAGTTAATGCAAGCTCACCTTGATATGGAGTCTACGTTTTTATTGTGAGGTCCTTAAATTCTCTCTCTCTCTTCCCAACAAAGAGGGAATACAGAAGACAGCACGGGATCTCCCACCCCAAGATAGATTTCTCGCATGTTTCCTCCTTTAACCTTTTAAGAACTTGCCCAGGTCCTAAAAAATAAAAAGTGGTGGTTCAGTAGACTCAGCCCATTGGGTCATGATGGGCCCGAGTGGCACCAGCCCATTATCCTCCCACTGTCGGGAACGGGAGGTTTTCGCTGCTCTGTGAAGCCAGCCTCACGCAAACACCTCCACTCTAGGACCCGCAAGGCCCAAGCCTTCGCTCGAACCGCATGGAACAACTCTCGGCTTGGAATGGGTGGGCCAAAATATTGTCACAACGAGTCCGGCCCGCAAGATCTAAACTCATGTTCCACCACATTGTTGCCCCCACTTGGGTCACAAGCCAACACAACTGAGCTCGGCTATCTCTCGTTGTTATGTACTTGGACACAATCAACTCTTAAAGTACCATAATGAATCATTTATAACAAAAAAAATAAAGATCTGAAAAATTGTTTAAAAAATCCTAAACTACTATACAGCGATCAATCCAATCTTAAACCTTTCAATCGTGTCAATTTAGTCTTAAACTTATTATACAGTACTCAATTTAATCATAAACCTTTCAATTGTCCCATTTTAGTATTAAAATTTTTAACTAACAATTCTTAAAAACTAGGAATGTTCTAATTAATTCTAGTAGTATGCTCTGCACTTGTCAAAATGTGAAACATATGCATCGAAATTCTGCTACCCTAAAATTCTCTATGATATGAATCAAAAAATGAAGAGGAATTTGGTGGGTAATAGGTAGTTCCTATTTTGAGGCCATGGAAGAACCGTATGTGTAGGATAGCATACTTGCCACAAATTCTATTTTCGTTTTCCCTATCTCGTATCATAAGCCAATTTTCTACTGGTTAATTTTGACCAAAAGTCATTGGATTTATGATTCAATCAATAACAACCATCCTACGTGATGCAGCTAGTGCTAACATGAATAATATTTTTTCAAAAAAATCTAAGTTTTTTATTAGTTTTATTTTTTTCTACTATATGTGTTTTATTTTCCTTTTTTCCTTCATTGTGTCAATGGTGCCGTTGGCCACTGGCCAAGGGCCGGTGAACCCTACTTGCCCCTAGGCGAGGGCCTCAAAATCCTTATCAGCCACGAACGAGGGACATAGCCCTCGCGATGCTTAGGGAGGGCATTGCAACCCTCGCCTGCCCTCGTTGTAGCCACCACACCCTCACCTCAACAAATCTGGCATAGGCTCCCAAGCCCTCCCTATAGTTGATGAGGGCTTCACAACCCATGCGCAGGGAGCGACAGGGGTCATCGACCCTCACCAGGGGCCCATGGCCCCACCAACATGCTGAAGAAAAAGAAAATAATCAATAATAATTATACAAAGTCAGAAAATTTATTAAAACATCATTCATGTCAACATCGATTGCACCACGTAAGACGATCAGTATTAACTAAATTGCTACATTGACTATTTTTTATCAAAGTTAGTCGGAAGAACAAGATCTAAGACTAACTTGGCAAGATCTTTAAAAATATATATATAACTAAAATGGTACAATTAAAAAGTTTAGGACTAAATTGACCGCAATCTAATAATTCAGGATTTTTTTAATAATTTTTTCTATTATAAATTTAGGTCAATACTGAGTGTACTCGAGCAAAGTATTAGCAAATTCATATACATGACAACTTCTGAATAAGATTTGTAGATAATATTAGTCATTCTATGGGTGGAAATTTACTGAATGTACATGCCCTGACCGATTAAAGTTTCCCTTCCCTTTTTTTCTTTTTCTTTTTCTTTTTTTTTTTGTGGTGGGGGGAGAGGATGGGGGAATTACCACATGTTCATATGGAAAAGGATTAAAAGAATGGATGAATTAAGACGTAAAAGCCATCGAAAATAATTAAAAAGTGGTGCGGGACCCACGGTCCTTGCCTATCAAGGATCGTCTAATCCGATTGGTTATTTTCCTTCGGGATGTTTTCTTAGTCCCGCTTTGAACTTTCAACTTTCATGCCAGTTCCAGATCCTTCCGGAAGAGAAACGCTTCATCACTTCATACAATGAAATGCGACGTCTCTTCATAACAACCACTGTTCTTGCATTGGTTCTAGCCGAGTGAAAAAAAAAATAAAGAAAAAAAACATTGTTCCTACATTGAAATTGACTCGACTTTTTTTTTTTTTTTTTTTGGCATCAAAGAATTGTTGATTTCTTTATAGCTGACATTTTTTTCCGAATTTATGGACAAAATATAAGTCTCAGAAACACATTATCATCCCATGGACACAATCATGAACACTGACACGGTAGTCTGAAACTCTATCGCCATATAGATAACTCTTTTGACCCTCTTTAACATCCATATGTCGATTTTCATGACAAATTTCCCTTGATATAATCAGCAGCAAGCAGTAATTTGGCCTAGTATTTCAAGTACGCTTCTCACTCTTTCTTTCTCTCAAAAAAAACCTGACATCAAAACAAGAAACAGTCTGGTGTGCTTTACGATCGGTGATACGTGTTTTCCCGGGCATCGCTTCCGCATTCGTTTTAGGGTTCGATTTAGTGTCGAATCCGGTTTTCGGGATCCGTTATTCCCAACATTGGTATCGAGCCCTAGTTCACGTTTTTCCCGACTATTTGACGTTTTTTCATTGATTTTTTCGCGAAAACCTTCGGCCGTACGGATCGGGGCGAAAATCCCGACACCCGAGCGATGTTCGGCCATTTTTCTGAGTTTTCGTAAGTCGAAATTGAATTCTCGAAAGAACCGGGTGAAAGAGGTTGTTGAGACGAGTCCGGCGACATGTTGTGCATCGCCGGAACGCCGCACACGCCCACACGAGCGGCCACAAGCCGCTGCGCGTGGGCGCCACGCGCCCGAAGCGTTGGCTTCGGCCAGCGTGTGCATCACACGCGCCGGCAGCGAACCGACGCATCGGCGCCGGCGGCCGGCGAACCGGCACGCACGGTCGACGGACCGACGCGTGCGACGTCATGCATGACGTCACCCAACGGTCGTAATCGTCGGGTGACGCGCTGGCCGGGCGTTCACCGGCCGGCGACCCGACCGACAACCCGGCCCGACCCGACCGGGCGCGCCGCAGACGCGCGTGGCACGTGGCCTTTGGATGACGCCGCGTGACGTCAGCCCGCGCACGCGCGTGGCACGTGCGGGCGGTTCGAGCGAACCGACCCGACCGGCCCGACGGCCCGACCGGTCCGACCGGCCCAACAACTTGACCGTTGACCGACCGTTGACCGTTGACCGACGACCGTTGACTTTGACCATTGACCCAAAAAAAAAAAAAAAAAAGAATTTGTTTCTTTTTCAATTATGTCTGTGTGGGTTGTAGGTAATCCATTTTTCATTCTGCATTTGTTGCATGAATCATGGAAAATTATGTATTTTCCATTTGTTTATTATGGATTATAAGTGATCCATTTTAATTCGCATTTGCATAGAACTATGATGCGTTATGCACGGATACCGCAATCCCAAGAACGGACGAAGAAAGAGCTAGACTGAAAAGGCTGATGAAAGAGTTAGCTGATTATCGGTGGCTTGATGGTGATTTAGTATCACACATGGTCAAGGTCAATCGATGATACAGAAATCATCTGGAATGGTTATCTTATGCCGAACTTTGAGAAGGTGCCGGCTTTGATGAACACTCTTCCACCTGAATGGCAAGCAGTGTTAGATCGGCTATGGGAGGTCAACGTGGTCCCGGATTATAGGAATCTAGTGGATGCTTTTGTAAGAGAGTACTATAGGATTGAATTGGCCAAAACTTCAACCCTTAGATTGAGCGCCACATGGCGCAGAGTAAATGCGCCTTGGTGGCGACATGAAAGCTCTCCAAAAGTTTTTCCATGGTTGGCAAATGTGCCTTGATTTTCTCAGATGTTTTGACTAATAGATTAGAAGGGACATTCCCTAATTATTTCTTAGATTAATTGTGAGATTTTTTATGAATGTAAATATCTCTTTCCATGTTGATATTTTTCTTTGTATATATTGCTTAGTGTAATGTATAGTTGTATTATGTGAAAGCACTGTTATTCTATTGGATGTTAGATAATATTTGCTTTTTGTTACTGCTGATTGCTGTGGGTAGTTAGCTGTGGGTAGTTATAGAAATTTTTGTAACTTCATATAATTGATTTTGCATATGACAATCATATTAATGATAGTTTTAAGTTAGGATTTTTGGAGGATGATTGGAAAAGTAGTGAACTTTTGATTCTGAAGCCTTACTTAAAATTATTCATTAATATGATGGGTCTATGTAAAAGTGGATGCATAAATGATAGGCATTATTAATTCGTGCATGTATGTCTGATGTGTTCAGATCGATAGTTTCAGCAACTAAGAACGTAATTGCTGATATGAACGGCAACAATTGTGGAATATTGAGTACTAAGATTCAATATGTGCTGAAAAAGCAAGAAGCACTAGAAGCTCTTGACCATGTTATGGAAGATCTTATAAATGATGTGCGCCACTTTGAGCTAGCTGAGGACCGACTAACAGCATTTGAGCAGAAAATAGATATTTGTAATGCTGGTTCTAGCTCATAAAGGGCTTTGTGCTCTAAGCGCAAGCGTATTGATTCGTTCAATATGTGGGAATACAAAGGATCAAGTCCTTATTGCAAGAAATCAAGAGTTAACCAACACAAGAGAGGAAAATGTCTTCAAGTAAAGAAAATGTCAAGGGTGAGGTGTTACAATTGTGACAAGAGAGGTCATTATGCTCGTAACTGTTGTGAGCCAAAAAAAAAAAAAGATAAACACCTCTTGCACATTTGAGAACTTTGCTTATGTGTCAAGTTCTGCATTATTGGCCGAATCCAATCCTTTGTGGACTGTAGATTTAGGAACGACAGACCATGTAAGGAAGGATAGAGGATCCTTCGTGAAATTCCGACAATACCAACTGGAACTATGTGGATCTATGTGGGAAATAATTTCAAAGTTGAAGTTAAAGGGATTGGCACCTGCCAATTGAATATGCGTGGTGGACGCACCTTGTTCCTACATGATGTCCTATATGCTCCAGAGATTTGTCGAAATTTAAGTGTCTGTTTTGATGTTGGTTAAGCTTGGTTTTAGTATGAACATCCATAATAGATGTGTAGATTTGTATTTGGATACAAACTACTATGATTTTGGTCACTTTCTGGATGGTTTTATTGTACTAAATGTTGACTGTGGTGATGTCAATATGTTATTCCCTTGTTTCATGTCTTCTACTTTATATGATAATGATGTGAATATGGTGGCATGCTAGACTTGGTCATATGGGCCAACAACATATGAAAAGACTAGCCAAAGAGGGCTTGTTGGGCAATATTGAAAAAGTCGATTTGCTCATATGTAAGCATTGCCTAGAAGGGAAAACGACAAGGAAACCATTTGGAAAAGGTAAAAGAGCTGAATTTCCTCCGCATTTAATTCATTCTGATGTCTGTGGTTCAATGAATGTGAGAGGAAGGCATGGGGCTGTTTATTTCATCACTTTTATAGATGATTATACTCGATTCAGATATGTCTATTTGATTTCTCATAAATCTGAAGCAATAAGTTGTTTTCAAAAGGTTTATGAACTTGGTAGAAAATCAATTAGACAAGAAAATAAAAGCATTAAGATCCGATCGAGGTCGAGAATATTTATCTGATGAGTTCAGAAAATTATGTGGTGAAAAGGAATAGAAATACAGTTGTCTATTCCATATACTCCTCAACAAAATGGTGTTGCAGAGAGAAGAAACAGAACCCTACTGGAAATGGTTAGGCCCATGATGGCGCATGCTAACTTACATATTACTTTTTGGAGTGATGCGTTGTTAACTGCTGCCTATATACTTAACCGGGTGCCTTCCAAATCAGTTAGTTCCACTCCATATGAGTCATGGACAGGTAGAAAACCGGACTTAAGTTTACTTAAGTCATGGGGTTATGCTGCCTATACTCATGAATCCTCTCACAAGTTTGGGAAATTGAGTCCCAAATAAAGGAAGAGTATTTTAATGAGATACTTCGAACACTCGAAAGGGTATGTGTTCGTAGGTGAGCAGGAAAATGGGAGTATAACTGAATATGAATCACGGGATGTCACATTCTTAGTGGATGAATTTTCCTAAGAAGGGCGAAATAGGAGAAGATCACTCCCTATTTGAAACCTTGGATCAAGATAATGATATTAATGGAGTTCGTCCAAGTGGGAGTAATATGAGAAATGATGAATTGAATTCAACTCATTCCCAATTACAACCATATGATGAGACGATGTCATCATTATCTAATACGAGTGGGAGCATAATTGGGAATGATGTGCTAAGTATACAATCTCCCATACGGCGAAAAAGTTGCCAAAGTATTCCCCGTCGACGTCTTGACATTGAAGGGGAAACTTTTATGATTGCTCCGCAAGATGAGGATGAGCCAAGAAATATTAATGAGGCTCTTAAATGCCCTAGTAAGGAAAAATGGATTTATGCAATGAAAGAGGAGATGGAGTCAATGAAGTCAAACCAAGTCTGGGAATTGGTTGATCTTCCAAAAGGGACGCAGAGCTATTGGGAACAAGTGGGTTCTCAAAATAAAGCGAAAGGCTGATGGCTCGATAGAAAGGCATAAGGCTCGCCTTGTGGTGAAGGGGGTATAATCAGGAAGGAATTGATTATGTAGAAACATTCTCTCCCGTAGTGAGATTTACCTTGATTCGCATAGTGGCAATAGTGTTTGGTATGGATCTTGAGTTACATCAAATGGATGTAAAGACTGCTTTCCTCAATAGAGAATTAGAGGAAGAAATAAATATGGAACAACCTGTTGGTTTTATAGTAAAAGTCTAAGAAGAAAGGTATGTCGACTTTGGGGGTCGATATATGGTCTTAAGCAGTCGTCAAGACAATGGTATATACGATTTCATAATGCCATAATAGCATATGACCTTACAATGATAGATGAGGATCATTGTATATATATCAAAATATCCAAGGATCAATTTGTGATCATATCATTATATGTTGATGATATACTAATTGCCGGAAGTAATATGGAGTTTATTCATACTTTGTCAAAAGTTGGTTGTCTTCCAACTTTGAGATGAATGATATGGGATTGTAAACCCATAAACACTCCTATTGCAAAAGGTGAAGGATTGAGCCATAGCGTGTCCAAGGACTCCACAAGAGAAGGAACAAATGAAACATGTTCCTTATGCTAGTGCTGTTGGGAGCTTGATGTATGCTATAATGTGTACAAGACCTGACATATGTTATGTAGTTGGAATGGTGAGCAGATACCAATCCAATCCAGGTCAAGCACGTTGGAAAGCCGTTAAAAGAATACTAAGGTATCTAAAGGGGACTGCTGATTATACGCTGAGTTATTATGGAAAGGATCTCGCGACTCTAAGGCTATTCGATGTTGATTGGGGAGGAGATTTAAATAAAAGGAAATATACCTCTAGGTTTGTTCTCTTACCGAATAATGGCACCATGTGTTGGAGCAGTAAGAAACAAAAGTGTATAGCCTTGTCCACGATGGGAATTGAGTTCGTGGCATTATCAGCAGCAGTATAAGAAGATGTTTGGCTTAAGAGATTTTTGGATCATTTAGGTGTTATTGGAAGTGCTGCAGATTAATTGTTGGTTAATTATGATAGCCAAGCAGCAAAAGCGTACACCAAAGATCCAAAATATCATGGCAAGACCAAACATATAGATACCAAGTATACTTTTGTCAAGGATATGATTGCACGAAAAGATGTGAACTTAGAGTACATACTACGCATAGAATGGTAGCAGATCCTATGACAAAGCCAATACCTAGAGATGTGTTTTGTGGCCATATGAAATCTCTAGGATTGCGTAGAGTCTGATGTATTGGATTGTAATTTCCCTGAAGTGTTCACATTTGATGAATTTGTGTTTTTCATCATTAATACCTATGAATCTGTGTTTGATCTTTATGCATCTTAATGCTCAGTGCATTATCTTAAGTTGAAGAAGTATGTCGGACAGATATAAGATTAGCCCACTCACACGGGTAATCGCCTCTATTTACTATGTGAAAAATAGAGATGAGACTGTTTTTAAGCTTATTATCTGGGTGATAATCGAGAGCTCAAGCTTAAAACACGTATGTCGCCTTAACTAAGTGTTAAGATGAGGATATAATACTTACTATGTCCGAAAGTCAAATACCCCACATATTTTACTTTATCTGTCTAAGATGCCAGATGTGAGTTCTGATGAATTTTGTGAATGAGTAGATACGTGAACTCAAGTTAGACATTGGGTATGTCTAAACTATCATCTGTACGGTATTGAAAGTGTAGACATACGCTCCATGGGAAATGAGTTAATACCGTAATACGTATTTCATACTACGTATGCATGAAACGACCAATAAGAGTGGCAAAAAGTTTGATCTCAACTTTTATGACGTGTGAGACTCTTGAGGAAAAGAGTTCCTTAATTTTTTGTCCCCTCATGACTCTTACTTATTCGCAAGATTTTATTTAGTGTTTGCTATCTTAGGATGTTGCCAATGGTCATGAGTTTGATTCGATCTAATGGGGCATTTCTAGAAAAGCGAGCTGGACTGAAATTGAGAGTTTGAAGGAAAGAGGAAGATCGATTTTGGAGAATCACATTATAGTTTTGTATTCATCGGTTAACCAATTATGATTGTCTTTGTGATAATCATAATTGTGAATACAATATATATATCATTGTTTGAAAGAGATCAAGAGAGATATAAATGTGATCGATCGATCTAGGTACGCATACTAAATCTACTCGGGATGTGATGCCCATTATGAGCTGCTATATATTCCTAACAGATGTATAGCAACGAGCTCTCAAAGTATGCTGGTCGCACGGATTATTCACCGGTATGAATGTTGAAGAGAGGAAAAAGGATTCTGTTCGGCCCATCATGTTAAGTGAGAGTCTATGATGGATTTTTCTCTTATGGGGATGAGTAGGGCCTGTCCGCCCATGTTGGTTTTGGACCACCATGTGCGAGTGGGAGATGATGGATTTATGAGGTGGGCTTAAGGCCCGTCCGCTCAAGTTGGGCCTAAAAAGGCCTGGCCCACGGGAATAGGGCCCGTGGATGGGGGAAGGTATAAAAGGGAGGAGAGAGAGAGAGAAGACACCCTTTGGCCATTCTAACGTACACTTCTCACTCTTTCTTTCTCTCAAAACGCTTAAGGCACGTTGTTTCCCTTTTCAAGGCGAATTGATATCATCGGATCAGAATTTCTTCCTCAGTCTTCAGCATTGGTGTTTAATCTGTGGCTAACAAGGTACGCTCGAATCCGTGGTGTGCTTTACGATCGGTGATACGTGTTTTCCCGGGCATCGCTTCCGCATTCGTTTTAGGGGTTCGATTTAGTGTCGAATCCGGTTTTCAGGGATCCGTTATTCCCAACACGGGGAGATGCCTCCAAATCGCTCGGTACTTGGTAGTGCATCGAGAAACATTTTCGCAATGCCAGGGTAAATCTTGTTGTCCAACCGACATAAAGCAGTTACACAGCAGCTATTTCACAAAATCAAAATCTAGAGATAAACATAGAGAAGCTTTAATAACTAAACGCAGGGCTTTGCCAGCAACAGTCATCCATCCCGAATGATAACACTGGTACATCGATTGCAGACGCACCTGCACGAGCACATAGAACTCGAATGCAACATCTTAGGATTACTGCACTGCAACAAATCGAAACTACTTCCACAAGAGGGGAGAGTCAGACCAACAATTTACTCAGAACGGGAAGGTCAGAAGAACAATAATTTCAAGATAAGGGCCGGCCACATTTTAAAGGAAAAATTGTTAAGCATCCGCAAAATGAGGACTGTTTACGATCAAAAAGCCTATTGTACAGGATGAATAGAATTGCAACTCCTCTCTCACTAGCATCGCATGTCTCCAGAAAGCAAAATTTGGTCCAATCCGACTCAGCTTCTGTTTTCCAGATTAACCGTTCCTTCGCCAACAACAGATGTCACCATACGCAGGTATCAACTGAATGTCACTTAGCTATCAAAAGATGGTCTGGTATTGCAACACCCCTCAGTTATAACCCTTGGTATCCACATGAATGGGAAGCCTTTACCATCCGCTTTGGTGGCCCTCTCATTTTCTAGTTGGTTGTATTTATTGTTGATGATTAGAGTCACAGAGAAAATAACGAAAAAGTGTTTATGGTGACTCAACCCCAATTAGGATTGAATGACATGTATTTATAGAAGTGGTTAATTACAAAGAGGGTACCGATAGAAACAAAATTACATAAATACCCTATAATACATATAAAAATACACATTAATACTCCCCCTCATTCCAAAGTAGATGTAACAACTAGAGATTGGACCTCAATAGCCAATGACGCAGACGAGGTAGTCCTCTGGTTAAGATATCTACCGACCAATCCGTTGTAGACATGTAGATTGTCGCAAGCAGCCCGTTCTCGAACAAAACGGTAATCCAACTCAATGTGTTTGGTGCAAGTGTCACGGGGCGGTAGTTCCTTGACCACGGAATAAACCGTGCGGTGTCTAGCAAGTGGAATTTGCTAGGCCAGCCTTTCTTTTATAGTTATTCCAGTGAACAATGCGACAAATAGCTTCTTTATACAAGATCGTACCACGTGCAACTTGGCTCGGGCGTCTAGTTCATCGAGCGAGACAGTAGCCCTCTTTAGTCTCAACAATTGGTTTTAGCTTACCATGGCCTCATTAAGAGAGTGGCATCAGCTTCCGACCAATTTGTACACAGGAGGCCAACCTCGCCTTCAGAGCTTCTAAGTAATATAATACTTCTATCTTAGAACTCTTATCACCAACCGTCCTAATGCCACTCCCACATACTAGTTGTGTTCATCCTCACCGCGTCTTAACTCTTCACTCGATAACCCCAAGCTTCACTCACAAGGGTTCAAGGGTACAAGAGAATCATGGACCGTGATAAACTCCCCCACTCAATTCCGCAACGCCCTCGTTGCGAGCTATCCAGTCGCTTCCCTGTGTTTCCTAAACCATCAATGCCACTCCTTGGGACTTAAAGATGGCAACGCTCGCCCAACAAAACAAGTCACTCCACTCCATTGCTTGCTTCCCCTAATCAAAGATGTTCACGAATCTCTAGTCACTCGTACTCCACGATAAGTGTGGCACCCCTAGCCAACTGCACCCCTATGGCAACACCTTCTTTCGCATACTAAGCTCCTCCTAATTTCTGCAAGCCAACAGAGGGTCCCCCTTGGTGGAAACGTGATCGCAAACCTCTTCTTAAGATTCGTCCATTAATCTAGGAACATCATCCCCATTCAGCGAGCAATTCGGTTCATTCCTATGCCCCCATTACTATCCCAGAAGCTAGATGAGAGCCGCACGTTATCCAAGCCCCCTTTGGCCCCGACAATCAATCTTCGCCCTCATAGGACCAGGAAGACTACAAGCTTTTCCCCAAATCACCCACCTACTGGAGATCACCGCTCTTATACCATTTATCATGAGTCGATCGATCTAGCGTTCCCTAACTCGTGCGGCCTTAGGATTTCTTCCAAGTAGCCTTTCTCACACTCGAATCATAAGGATCTTTAGAGAGAGAGAAACTCTGGAATTGTATTTTACTTGTGAATGAGTTGGCTAAGGGGTGTCATACTTGTCGTGGGAACACAAGTGACTGGAGATTCACAAAAGGCTTTGATCGGGGGAAGCAAGCAATGGAGTGGGTGACTTATTCTGTTGGGCGAGCGTCGCCATCTATGTAAGTCCCAGAGAGTGGCATTAATGGTAAGGGAAATGCAAGGAAGCAACAGAACAGCCCGCAACAAGGGCATTGCGAAATTGAATAGGAAAGTTTGCCATGGTCCATAATTCTCCCGAACCCGTGAACCCTTAAGAGCGAAGCTTGGGGTTATCGAGTAAATAGTGATGATGCAGAGAGGATGAACTCAACTGGTTCATGGGATTCGCATCAGGACGGTTGGTGCTAGTAGTTCTAAGATAAAAGGATCATATTACTTAGGAGCTCTGAAGGCGAGGTTGGCATCTCATGCACAAAGTGACCGAGAGCTAATGTAGCTCTACTAATGAGGCCATGGCAAACCGAACCCAGTTGTTGAGCCTAAAGAGATCTGTTGTTTCACTCAATGGACTAGATGTCCGAACGAAGTTGAGCATGATACCATCTTGTATAAAAGAGCTATTCGACGTATTATTGACTAGAACAACTATAGAAAGAAGGCTAGCCTGGCGAATTACACTCACTAGGTGCTACAGGGGTTATCCGTGGCCAAGGAACTACCGACCCATGATACTAGCATGAAACACATGATTGATAGCAAGATAGGTGGCAGAGATGTTATCACAATAAATGGTGAGAGGATTATAAAGGGGGGCCTCAAGCTCATGAAGCAAGTGACGAATCCAAATAGTCTTAGCAACATAGTGAGCTATAGAACGATACTCAACCTCTACCTCTATACTAGAACAGGTTACAATGGGTTGATTCTTGGCATTCCGTGAAATAAGATTGGCATCTAGAAAGACACAAAACCTAGAGGTAGACTGTTGAGTATCTAAGCATCCACCCAATCTACATCAGCATAAGTGGTCAATGAAGTGGGAGAACAACACTCAATGAGCGATCCATAGATGAAGGTTGAAAGTGTTAGTATTAACACCTAGAGGGGGTGAATAGGTGTGAAGACACTTTTTTTCACAAGAAACGGTAGAAATAATTTGCTTTTAAAATAAAGTCTGAAGAATAACAGACTTTGAGCGAATTCAGACTTTAGCAGTTAAATAGAACTACAAACAAAATAAAGGAGTTTAGGGAAGAGAATAAGAACACAGAATTTATAGTGGTTCGGCTTAGATCAAGCCTACGTCTACTCTCCCACGCTAATAGCCTTCTAGCTAAATTCCACTATGTGATCAACAAGAGATTACAACTTTGAGTGCAAACACTTAGTGGTAGATCACACTATCTCACTAAGTCACTCTTTTAGTATTTCTCTCACGATCACAAAAGTTTAAGCTCACAAAAGACAAGTGTATGATAGAAGTTCGCTCAGAGTTTGGAATTATAAATTCTACGCTACATCTCTTACTTGTTCATTGGTCCTTAATCTCCTTAAATACTCCTCCACTTCCAAACTAATCGTTGGACAGTATCTTAGAGGATCGTCCTACCCATTGGACAGATCTATTTCTAGAAGATTTGGTAGCCGTTAAGTGATAAAAGTAGAATCTCAAATTGATTCTGATCACCTATGCAAACAGAATCTTAGTTTCCATAAGTAGAGCTTCTTCATATAGAAAGTTTTTGTCTTCAAGATCAAATTGTCAATCAATTAGATTGAGTCAATCAAATCTATTTTGATGTAGAATCCAAACTAGATTACTATCCATTATATGTTTGGGGTTTGTGTCACGTTCTGTCAAGTTGTTTCGTTCTGAATCTATTTCGTTCTGAATCTGCTACATTATGAACTTATGTCTCATTATGGACGTAAAGTCTGAGGGTGTTCAGACTGAAGTAGATTCTGAGTGTCTTCAATCTGAAGTAGAGTCTGAATGCAATAGACTTTATAATCTGGATGTAAGTCTGAACATAATCTGCTTTTAAACATATTTAGATTTAAGGTCTAGACACAATCTAAATAAGTTCAACTCCAGTATAGAGCCTGTCTTCTGTTTCTTTCAAATATAAACTTTGACAATATCATAGAGTTTATCTTCCGATTCTTTCAAGTATAGACTTTGACAGTATCATTTACATGTTTTATAATCTGCATAGTCTATTACTCAACCTTTAAACACATTAGTAACCTTTAATTTATTTTGTCATCTTCAAAATATCATAAGGCATTTCCCTAACAAAGGTGCTAGCTAAATATCAATATATACGTTTGACAACCTAGAGATGAGGTAATCTTGGTCGATGCATGAATTGACTAACCAAGTTCACAGCAAAACTAATATTGTTGAGAAAATTCCTATCAAGTTTTGAAGTTAACAAAACTTTCATATTCTTGTTTTTATTCTGAAGAATACTAGACTTATGTGCTATATCATGGAATGTTGTCAAAGTTTATTTTACTCCATAAATCTTTCCCACTCTGATGAGATCCAAACTAAAACCATGTTCAGAACAAAGATATAATCAAACTTAAGATTATTGATATTTCGACAAGGATTCAATACGTACGAGATTTATCTTTAATCTATGGCTTTTTGGCGAAGAATCTCACTCACATTTTATAAATATATTGATGGAATCAATCATGAATTGATGAAATCAATCTCGAAAACAAGTTCCTTTTTTGGAAGCATCTACTTATGGAAATCTAGATTCTGATTGTATGGGCGACCAAAATCGTCGGATTTTCATCTCAATCTTCAAATGGCTACAAGATTTCCTTAATCGATTATGTCCCATGAATTGATTGGAAGAAATTCCTTTAGGGAATGCCAATGGTTCAAAATGCATAGAGGAGTATTTAAGGGGGTCATTCAGTCCATTTGGGGTAGAGCGTAGAAATTGAAATTTCAAAGTTTGAGACATTTCCAATCACCTATTCTTCATCGATAGTGCTTACAAATTATATCCAAGAGAGAAAAACACAAGAGGTGTAACTTAGTAAGAGAAAAAGAAATCATCCACTGAGTGATTATACTCAAACCATTATATTTCTCTGTTGATACCTTAATGAAATTCAGCCATAAGGCTGCCAATATGGGAGAGTGGACGTGGGCTTGATCTAAGCCAAACCACTATAAATCTCATGCTCAATTTTCTCTTCCCTTAACTCTTTTGATTTGTTTGTCACAATATTTTTCTGAATTTAGCGAATTTCTAAACTACCTTCATTGAGTCTGAACTTACTTCAGAAGTCTAGTATCACTTTTAGTCAAACTTTGCTTGCAAAATAACTTGTTCTGCATTTATTTGTTTTTACACCTATTCACCCCCCTCTCTAAGTGGTAATACTAGCATTTTCAATTGGTATCAAAGCTGCGATGCTTGTCTTATTGAAGTGTTTTTACTTCTGAGCTATTGATCTTCTATGGCTAGTATCTTGGCATCGGGGCTAATTGAAGGACAAAACAATACCAGGCCACCCTATTTTGATGAAAAAGAGTACAATGTGTGGAAAAATAAAATAAATGCGTTCCTAAGATCCAAAAACCCTCTAGAATGAGATATTGTGGAAAGAGTCAATCTAAAGACAACATCAGCTTCAGACAAGGAAAAAGAAGTGATAGATAAAAATGCTGAGGATTCCAATCAAGCCTGAAATTACCAGGAGACAGGCTTTTGATGCTAAAGCTATTTATTCTTTATTTAGTCCCTTGTCTCTGTTGAATATAACATAATTTCTTCATATGAAACAACTCAAGAAGTTTGGGATAGGCTTCACGTCACTTATGAAGGAACAAATCATGTAAATGAGACAAAAATAAATATCTTACTTGATCAATATGAATCCTTCCAAATGAAACCTGGAGAATCTATTAGAGATATGTTCAGTCACTTTACGAAAATTGTAAATGAATTAACATATCAAGGTCAACCAATTTCTACTCCAATGAAGGTCAACAAACTACTACGAGGACTTTCAAATGACTAGAACCATGTGAAGATTTCAATTAGAGAGACACAAAGGATCATGCCTCTTTCTATTGACAAGCTAATAGGCACTCTTCAATCGTATGAAGTAGAACAGATCAATGATGAAGAGGATCCAAAAGGTAATAAGTCAATTACACTTAAGTCTAATGTTGATTCTAATGATACATACATAGATGATGACATAGATGACGAGGAGCTAGCCCTTATGATAAAGAAATTTAGAAAACTAAATAGGAAAGGAATAAGATTAAACTGAAAGAAGCAAAGCAAGCAAAATTTCCAGAAGAGATTAATGGAAGATGTTAAAACAAGCAAGGATGTAATATGCTTTGAGTGCAAGAAGAAGGGACACATCAAGCTTAACTTGTTGAAAAAGAAGAAAAGAAAGTATGAGAACTACAAGAAAGCTCTTAAAGTAGAAACCTGAAATGACACAAAATGTGAGGAAAGCGAACAGGAATTAGCAAATATATGTCTGATGGCTCGTTCAGAATTAGACTCAAAAGCAAACTTAGAGTTAGACTCAGACTCAAACATAGATTTAGAGTCTGACAAGGAAATCAAGGTAAATCATTCAGAAATTCCAATTAAAGTTTCTAAGTATATAGATGAACTTTGTCTCAATCTCAAATCCTCTCTTAAAATGATTTCCGAACTAAATAAGTAAAATTCAAAGCTTAGGCAATAGGATAATTCTTAGAGAGAAAAGTTTGAAAATCTAAAAAATGATTTTGATAGTTTGAAAGAAAATGTTGATTATTTTTCAAAAGAAAATGAATGTTTGAAAAATGAGATTTCAGATATTTCTAAAAAGTTTCAAAAGGATAAAAAACTTTAGGAAAAATTCTTTTAGCTCAAATACCTCATTTAAACAAATATGGTTTGGGTCTAAACAATGAAAGTACTCATTCAATTGATTTTCCTAAAGTGAATGAAAGACTTAGACAGACTCGAAATCTTTTTATAAAAATCATTTCCAAAAAGTTTTTGTAAAAGCTATTGGCTAAAATGCTCTTAAATGTTCTAAGTGTAACAGTTCAAAATATTTTGAGAATAAATGTCCTAAAATTTGGAGACTTGTTAAGAAGGATTGGGGAAAGGCTGTCTTTAAAACTAACTCACCTAGACCCAAGAAAATTTGGGTACCAAAAAAAAAGTTTGAGATTTCTTTTTTATTGCAGATCATTGTTAAAAGAAAAAGCAAACGGTACTTGGACAGTGGCTATTCTAAACATATGACTGGAGATTCAAGCAGTTTTGTAAAGCTAGAAAAACAAAAATGAGGAAATGTATCTTTTGGCGGGAATAGCAAAGGAAAAATTATTGGACATGGAACAGTGAAGATTGGAAGTTTAATTATCAATAATGTTTCATTGGTAAAATGTTTGAATTACAATCTTCTGAGCATAAGCCAGCTATGTGATATAGGATTTAGAATCAATTTTCAAGAAGATGTTTGTTCTAAAGTTAGTCGAGATTTATCTTAATCCTTTACTGGGCGAAGACATGGCAATATTTATCTTATGGACACAAGTCCAAAGAGCTCTTAATGTCTTATTTCAATTCAAGATGAAGCATATCTCTGGCATCGGAAACTTGGGCATGTGAATATGAAACAAATTGCTTAACTTTTTTCTAAGAAGCTAGTACGAGGTCTTCCCAAAATGGCATACCAAAAGTCAGAATTGTGTACTCTATGTATCTTGGCAAAACAAGTTAGAAGCTTTTTTAAACCTATAAATCAAATTTATGTCAATCGTGTCTTGCAGCTTCTTCATATGAATCTTTTTTGGACCAACAAGAACACAGAGCATTGGTGAAAAGATATACTGTTAGGTAGTCGTGGATGATTATTCACGATTCACTTGGGTTTTCTTATTGGCAAATAAGTCTGAAACCTTCTCTTATTTTTTAAAGTTTGCTAAGAAAGTTCAAAACGAGAAAGAATATGTTATTTCAAGTATAAGACTGATCACGGGGGAGAATTTGAAAATTAAGACTTTACAAGTTTCTGTGATGAGAATGGTCTTCAACATGTTGTGTCTTCTCCATATACCCTCGAACAAAATGGAGTTGTAGAAATGAAAAATAGATTGTCACAAGAGATGGCCAAAACTCTACTGATAGAAAGTAAAATCTCTTCTCGCTTTTGGGCAAAAGCAGTTTCTACTACCTGTTATATAATTAACAGGGTATTTTTAAGGTCCATCCTAGAAAGACCCCCTACGAAGTATATAAAGGGAAGAAACCAAATATCTCTTATTTTCATGTGTTTGGTTGCAAGTATTTTATCTTAAAGAATGCAAATGATCGGTCTGAAAAATTTGAAGAAAGATCGGATAAAGGAATATTTCTTCGTTACTCCACTTCAAGCAAAGCTTACAAGGTCTTCAATAAGAATACTCAAACTGTTGAAGAATCTATAAATGTCATATTTCAGGAAAATATTCAAAACCAACAAGACTAGACTCAGCTTAAAGAGTTTAAACTAGTTTCAGACTTAATAAAGTTCGATTCTCCCAAGGGACTTCACTCATTTGGTGATCAAAGTCAAGCAAAACAAGAGTCAAAGGAATCGAAGAAAACTAACGATCAGCAAATCCCTACGAGAAACGAAAAACCAAATAGCAACTGGTGTGAAAGCTAGTACGAGCACCTAAAGGGGGGTGAATAGGTGCGAAAGAAAATTTTATGAAATAAAATATAAGATTTTGCTTTTAAACCAACTCTATTTAGTAATAGACTTTGAAAAGGAAATTAGACTCTAATAAATAGATAAAGTTATGATCAAAGTAAAAGAGCTTAGGGAAGAGAATAAGAACACAAGGTTTATAGTGGTTCGGCTTAATCCAAGCCTACATCCACTCTCCCGCACTGACAGCCCACCGGCTGGATTTCACTAAGAATCAAAAGAGTTGTTACAGTATAACTCTTCCTTGATTCCACAGTGTAGAGACTCTACTACACTTCCTCAAGGTCTCACAGAAGTATAAACTCTCTTTTGAGTACAAGTTCACACTCAACAATTTGAATTGACAATGAACAAGGAGGTTCAGACTTTGAAATTTTTCTATTGCACACACAGTCGAATAACTAGAACATCTTCCTTATATACTCCTCCATGCCTCCACATCCATTGGCACTTTTCAAATGAGCTTTTCCAATCTACCCGTTGGACAGAATCAATTAGGGAGATTTCGAGTTACTTAAGGAATATGACGATAGCCCACCAATCCCGCTCACCCATATAATCAGGATCTAGGTTTTCATAAATAGAACCTTCCAAGTATGCTTCACCAATCAACTGATCCAAATTATCCGAATTAAATTTAAAATGAATAATAGATTCTAAAATGCTATATCCAGCCAAGAAATCTTATTTAGTCGATAGAATCAAATCCTCAAAGAAATACTTAACTCTAGATAACTTTTCTTTGACGGTCTAGAAACTGTCAATGAGGGTATACTTTGAATCTGGAGTTTGGTGGTCCGGTGGTCTTCGGACTTTGACAAAAGAGTCTGCAAGTCTTCAGACTAGACTGATGGAAATATTTTGTCAGCTTCAAAATACCCAATGAAGTTTTCTCCAACAACTGAAAACACAAATTAAGTCATCCCAAAGAACTCATCATTGGCAATATAGAAGAAGGAATCCACACCAAATCCAAAGCAAGAAAAGATTCAAATACACTAAGCACTTATTCCGGAAATAGAACCAAAAGGAGTAAAAGAAGCATTATCTGACGAAAGCTGGATGGAAGCAATGTAGGAAGAACTCATAAAATTTAGATTCAATAATGTCTAGGAGCTAGTTCCAAAACTGAAAGGAAAATCTGTGATTGAAACAAAGTGGGTGTTCAAAAACAAGATGGATGAAAAGGGCAAAGTAACCAGGAACAAAGCAAGACTTGTGGCAAAAGGATACACACAAGAGGAAGGAATAGACTATGATGAGACTTTTTCACTTGTGACTAGGTTAGAAGCCATTAGATTACTGCTTGCATATACATGTTTTCATAATTTCAAGTTATTCCAGATGGATGTCAAGAGTGTTTTCCTAAATAGATTTATACAAGAAGAAGTCAATGTGGAACAACCACTGAGATTTGAAGATCCTAGAAAACTAGACTTTGTCTATAGACTGAAAAATACGTTATATGATCTGAAACAGGCATCTCGAGCTTGGTATGAGAGACTAAGTAAGTTCTTGATAAGCAGTGGTTTTAAGAAAGAAATGATTGATACAACCTTGTTTATCAAAAAGGAAAAAAAAGATTTTCTACTTGTTCAAATATATGTAGATGATATAATCTTTGGATCTTTTGGATCTTCTAATGAAGATCTGTGCAAGAAATTCTCAAAGTCTATGCAAGAAGAATTCAAAATGAGCATGATGGGTGAATTAACTTTCTTTCTGGGTCTACAAGTCAGACAATCAAAGAAAGGAACATTCATCTATCAAGAGAAATGTGCCAGAGATGTTATCAAGAAGTTTGGAATGGAAAATTGCAAGAAGACCGAGACTCCCATGTCAAGTTCTTCAAAACTTGACAAGGATGAAGATGGAAAAAAAGTTGACCAAAAGATATATAGAAGCATGATTGGTTCTCTTCTTTATCTCACTGCCTCTCGTCTTGATATTCTATTCAATGTGTGTGTGTGTGCTAGATTCCAAGCTTATCCAAGAGAGTCTCATCTTAGTGCTGTCAAACGTATTATCAAATATATTGCAACTTATTAGAAGTTAGGTATGTGGTATCCAAAAGGATGAGACTTTACTTGGTTATTCTAATGCTGATCTAACTAGTTGTAAAGTTGATAGAAAAAGTATTTCAGGAACATGTCAATTGTTAGGACAAATGTTAGTGTCTCGGTTCTCAAGAAAGAAGAACATTATGGCACTCTCAACAGTAGAAGCAGAGTATATTGCTTTTGGAAGTTGCTATTCATAGATTCTCTTTATCAAGCAACAATTAAGGGATTTTGGAATAGAAGAATCCTACACCGAAATCAGATGTGACAACACAAGTGCAATCAATCTTACTAAAAATCATATCCTTCATTCAAGGGCAAAACATATTGAAATCCGTCATCACTTCATAAGAGATCATGTGCAAAATGGAAAAATCAATGTTCAATTCATTGATTCAGAGAATCAACTAGCAAATATCTTCACCAAGCAAAACATATTGAAGTCTATCATCACTTCATAAGAGATCATGTGCAAAATGGCAAAATCAATGTTCAATTCATTGATTCAAAGAATCAACTAGCAAATATCTTCACCAAGCCATTAGAGAAAGGCTTATTTGAGTCTATCTGTGAAAAGCTAAATATCACCCTTGCATCTGACTAAAGTCCACGGATGAGCAAACTCACCAGATCAACATATGGAAAATACATCCTTCTAAAAGCCTTCCAAACTCAGGTAATTTCATTTTAAATTTTGGCGTGTAAGTTTCTTTGTTTATTAAACAAATATGTTTATTCTCAATTTACTACTTGCCTTTTATATTTTTGGAAATTGTAATATCTCTTCTGATTTTTTGGAATTTATTTTGAAAATTATTGACAATTATATTTTTTGAATTTAAAAAAAAAAGTTTCGTTTTATGATGGTTCAGTTGCTGTACTTTGTTTTCTTTAAATCCTTCAAATTTTTCTTTCCAATAACTAGATTGTCTTCAAACCCTAACTCTCGAACCCTCATCTCTCTTGATCTTCTCTCAAATCCTCTGCGAAATTTCTCACACATTCTCACACAAATATGTCGTCCAAGTCCTCTAAGTCTACTTCAATGTCCTATAAAAGAAAATCCTCTCGTATTGCTAGTTGCAGGCCTCGGTTTGTCCCTGAAAGACCAACGCATTTTGATCTCACTAGCGACGATTTGCCTCGAAGCTCTTCTCATCGCTCAGCAGAAGAGGAAGTCACTCAGGAAGCAACTCCTATTTCGATAAGAAGGCCTGAAGTACTTCTTAAGCATTATAAATTTTTGAAATTGGGAGGAAGTCCTATGGATTTCATAAGTTTTTTTTTTTTTTGAAAGAAAATGGTTATGGAAATGAAATCCTATTTTTGAGAGCCATGGAGAAGTTAGGGCTGGTAGAAGTTGGCATAGCCGAAAAAGAATTTTTGAACTTTCCTGTTGATCCTCGCTTTAGGATGGAGAGTCAAATCGAAAACAAAAAGGAAGATGATGATGAGAGGGTTTTCAAGAATTTTCAACTAAAAATGAGTGTTGCTGCTGAAGTCGCTAGAGAAAAGACAGTTGTTTCATTTGAAAGATCACAAGAAAGTTTTCTCTCAAATGCTAAACAAAGGGGTCATCAACCCTCGCACTATGGATTTTGACTTCCTGGATTCCATCAAGGTGAACTTGAGAGAAAAGTTTTCCAAACTTCAGATGGAGAAGTTCTGTGTAGAGACATCGGAAGCTTACCCCGAATTGATAGCGTACTTTTATTCCAATTTGTCTATGTTGGATCCTACTCATATGCAAGTTACTGTGTGATAGAGTGTTTGATGTTGATGTTAATCTGTTGGCTGACATTCTAGGGGTTGAAAGGAGTGGTTTCCTGCTCATTAATGTGTCTAACGAGCAAGTCACTAAGTTTCTGGCACAGGACAGGATTCCTAAGGGGAGTATTACTTACTCTTGGATGTCTGCTTCCAATATCTTGCTGCACAAGATGGTCATCAAATGCATCAAACCAAGGCTACTTCAAAGACTAATACTTTCAAATTCAAAGCAAAGATGATGTGGGCCATCTGCAATGGTATTGTCTTCTCACTCCCTCACACAATCATACTGCACATGTACAAAACTATTATGAAAGGGAAATGACAACTACCCTACGTGGCGTTAGTAACCAAACTCTTCAGACACTTTCATACTCAACCGCCATCTTAGCTTCACTCCAAAACCATTGCTCCCATGCAAATTGGATTGAAAATTATTTCAAAGATGCGATTGAAGGATCTCTCTGGAGCCCTAACTCTTCTGAAGAAAGAATCTATTAGTAGAGTCAAGTCAGGATCTGCTGCTAAGAAGAAACGCAAAGGGAAAAGCGTCGTCTCAAAAACACAAAAAAGGAAACAACCTATTTTTCTTTAGGATGAAAAAGAGTAAGATGATGACGATGATGAGACAATCTCTACTATTGCCTTGTGTGATCTTTAAGGTTTTACTGATTCTAAGGACAAAGAAGAGGATGAAAGTGAGAAAGAACCAGAAGAAGAGAGTGATGGTGAAGAAACTAAAGTGAAAGAGAGTGAGGATGATGACTTAGAAGAAGATGCCAATGTGAACAAAGAACAGGATGAGACTGATAAGGAATGAGAAGATACAAGGAAAATTGATGCCCCAAATAATGAGGAAATGGGAACTGGTTAAACTCGTGATGGCAAAGAAAAGGTTCAAGAATGAGAAGTTACTTCTCAGACTGAAGGCACCAAGACAGGCGGAGTAGGTGAGAAAAATCCTTTTGCTGAACCAACTGCTAGTGATGGCATCAATCAATCTCCTCCAAATGCTGAAGATATTTTTGCATCTCATTTCCCTAAAATCTCACCTGAGAGTCTACAGACAGAAGCTAATGTTCAGGGGGAGCAAAGAACTTCACATGTTCGGGTTGATGTTCCTTCATTTCTGCACACTCTATGGTACAATTTGCCGAAGTTAGTACCTAAACAGAACCAAAATCAAACTATCCTCGGATAGTAGAACTTCTCTTGGAAATTAAGGCACGGCAATATGAAATGGAGTTTGAAATCCTAAAATTGCATGCTGCTTTCAGTACTACCTCAGAGTCTCTTACAGGTCATGCAGACCTTGGAGGATTTCCAACTTGTTCGTGTTCCCAAACAACCCTGATCCTTTTTTGACCCGACCTCTTCTTATGCTTAATTGCTTTTATATTTTTGTTGTTGACCAAAAGGGGGAGAGACTATGCAGATTGAATCAAATTTTATCTTTGACTTGTGATTATGTTTTGAACTTTTCTTGGTGTGTTTTGCAAACTGATGTGTTTTGTGGATAAAACTATATGCAGACTATGTGTATTTATTACAATTACTATCTGTTCTCTTTATCAATTATCATATGTTGCTAAAGTGTTGTTTTGCAGGATGTAATTTTCATATTATGATTAAATTTGCATGAAAAGTTTTGTCCCCATAAAAAATGAAGAGATTGTTGAGAAAACTCCTATCGGATTTTGAAGTTGACAAAACTTTCCTATTCTTATTCTTATTTTGAAGAATACTAGACTTCTATGCTATCTCGTGGAATGTTGTCAAAGTCTATTTTACTCCATAAGTCTTTTGTACTCTGACGAGATCCAGACTAAAACCAAGTCCAGAACGAAGATATAATCAAACTCAGAATTATTGATCTTTCGACAAGGATTCAGTACATATGAGATTTAACTTTAATATCTAGCTTTTTGGTGAAGAATCTCACTTACATTTTATAAATACATTGATGGAATCAATCATGAATTGATGAAATCAATCTCAAAGACAAGTTCCTTTTTGGGAAGCATCAACTTATAGAAACCTAGATTTTGATTGTATGGGCAACCAAAATCATTGGATTTTAATCTCAATCTTCAAACGGTTACAAGATTTCCTTAATCAATTATGTCCAATGGATTGATTAGAAGAAATTCCTCTAGAGAATGCTAACAATTAGAAAAGCGTAGAGGAGTATTTAAGAAGGTCATTCAGTCCATTTGTGGTAGAGCGTGAAAATTGAAATTCCAAAGTTTAAGCCCTTTCCAATCACCTGTTCTTCATCAACAGTACTTACAAATTGTATTCAAGAAAGAAAAACACAAGAGGAGTGACTTAGTGAGAGAAAAAGAAATCCTCCACTGAGTGATCATATTCAAACCATTGTATTTCTCTATTGATACCTTAGTAAAATTCAGCCAAAAGGCTACTACTGTGAGAAAGTGGACATAAGCTCGATTTATGCCAAACCACTATAAATCTCGTGTTCAATTTTCTTTTCCCTTAACTCCTTTGATTTGTTTGTCGCAATCTTTTTTCTGAATTCCATGAATTTCTAAACCACCTTAATTGAGTCTTAACTTACTTCAGAAGTCTAATGTCACTTTTAGTCAGACTTTGCTTGCAAAATAACTTATTTTGCATTTATTTGTTTTTACACCTATTCACCCCCCCTCTAGGTGGTAATACTAGCATTTTCAAATATTTGGTCTAGTCATAAACATATATTGTAGAGCACTAACCATTTGTCAATACAATGTTGGAGAAGCAAGAACCTCACCATCGTTAGCAAAAAATAGAGTCCTCTAAGCTAGAGGAGTAGATACAAACTTAAGCTTAACAAGGTCAAAACTTTCGCAAAAGACTATCAACATACTTGACTTGAGATAAAAGCGTATTGTCAAAATGTTGATGAGCCTCAATGCCAAGATCCTTCATAGCAAATTCCTGTGAGAGCCGAGTAAGCAAAGAGTATAATAACTCAGGAGTATCATTGGCAACAAGAATATCATCAACATGCAACATAAGATACACACTACCCTCGTAGGAAGCATGGATAAATAACGAAGGATCGACCTTACTCGCCATTAAACCCAAAAAAAATAAATAAATAAATAACATCTGAAACAGTGAAACCATGCACATGGAGCTTATTTTAAACCATAGATGGCTTAGTGGAGATGGCACACATGATTCGAGAATTCAGGATGAGAGAGGTTGGCACATGTAAACTTCCTCACAAAGGATGCCGTGCAAGAAGGCATTCTTAACATCAAGTTGATGTGTGGCCCATCCCGAAGAAATCGCAATAAAAAGAACAGCTCGAATTTTAGTGGGTTTAACACCTAGGCTAAATGTTTCCTCATAGTCCTGCTCGGCTTGCTGCTTAAATCCCTATGCAATGAGACGAGTTTTGAAGTGTTGTTGACACCTAAATTTTGGTGACCCATTTAGACATTTATCGTATTAAAAATTATGGGTTAATTTTATCCTTGAAAAAATAAAATTACATGGCATATAGTTTAGGAAACGTTTTTGTTTATTTTATTGGACCAACGGCGAGTGCAAAATTTTTCACATATTCCGTTAGGATTTTCATATATTTAGGCAATATACACCGAGTGATGTATTTTTGATGGAAAGGAAATTCTCAAATGAAATATTGGAAAAAAAACACAAAAAATATTGCGCATGGTGGGATGATATATTCAATGGTATTTTGCACGTGCCAAGTTGGCAATGAAATATACCACAGAGATACAATTTTTCGGTGTATAAAAAGAGTCGCGTACGGTGGGGAGCAAAGGAGGCCACGCAATTGAGACATTCGGCCATATTAAAAGAAAAAAAAATCAGAGAGAAAAGCATGAGAGAGGGGGGCCATTACGTCGGTAAAAAAGAGAAAAAGGTGAAAAAGTGAGTGGAGAGAGGAAAAGTAAAAAAAAAAAAAAAAAAAAGAGAAAAAGAAAAGAAAAGCCCCCTTTGCGCGACTGTTCATCTTCCCCGCAGGGGGGCCTTCACCGGCCCTGTCGCCGTCGAACCCCACCGTCGCCGTCGCCGATCTCCATCCGCAAGAGCTCGAGCTGCCGATCTCTACCGCGAGCCACGACAACCCCCTCGCCGGAGCCCGCGCCGGAACCCTAGTCGGCGATCTCCCCTCGCTAGACCGGCCATCAGCTTTATTTTTCTTTTTCTTTTTCAGAAAAAAAAAAAAGAAAAAAAGAGATAAGAAAAAGAAAATTTAGGTGATAACGGATCCTCCACGCTCTCCCATTATCACGCGATTAAGAGCAAGAATGGCCGACCAAAGCGAGATGCGCGATCGCATGTCCTCCGTGGAAGATCAACTCAAACAGTTAGCCGCTTCCATGCAGCTTATAACAGCTCAACTTCAATCCCTCCAAGTGAACCCGAGTCCTCCATCTGCTCTCCCTGAGATAGTGGTCCCGAAGTAGGCAAACAAGGCCCAAATGGGTGAGGATGACATGGATGAGCTAGAAGATGATCCATTCCCGATCAATGTGGAAAATGCTAAGCTTGTCAACATTCCTAAGACGGAGCAAGATGAACACTTTGCGAAATTGGAAGAAAAGTTGAAGCAATTGCAGGAGTCACAGAGTTCGCTCCCGTTCGACTTGTCTGTGTACGAGAAAGTCAAGATGCCAAAGAAGTTCAAAATGCCAGATTTTGAGAAATACAATGGTACTTCTTGCCTAAAAGCTCATCTGCAGATGTACCACGTGCGTATGGCCCAGTATGTCAAAAACGAGCCTCTTATGATCCAATCATTACATGCGAGCTTGACTGGGCCGGCACTGAATTGGTATGTCATGAAGAATGTGAACCTTCTCAACACCTGGAATGAAGTGTCTGACGCATTTCTCAAGCAATACAAGTTCAACATGGATATTGCACCTTCTTGAGAGGATCTTGAGAGGGTGGAGAAAAAGAAGAGCGAGTCGTTCAAAGAGTATGCCGTGAGATGGCGAAATCTGGCAGCTCAAATCAACCCCGAGCCTACTGACAAGGAGCTGATGAAGTTGTTTATCAAAACTCTCCCATCCGAGTTCCATATACGGATGGCCAGCACGTACGTTGAAAACTTCAATCAGCTTATTCTTGTGGGGGAACAAATCGAGATGGGGATAAGGGAAGGCTAGTTTACTAAGCCATCGAGTAGAAGATTCTTTGCCAAGAAAGATAAAGAGCCTACTGAAGATGTGAATATGGCTTATAGCCAAGAAAGTACCAATCGTGCCCCGACTATCCAAATGAATCAAAGGCAACAAGCTGCCCAAGCAAGAAGACAGTTCACCCCTCTCCCTGGATCTCCATCCCAAGTGTTGGCAATCCTAAGACAGAAAGGTTTGCTTACTAACGAACCGAAGCATCCTAATTGTGAAAGCATCCGAGGCTACGACCCGATGAAGAAGTGTGATTATCATAGCGGCGAATTGGAGCATTCAACTGATGAATGTTTCACTCTAAAGCATAAGATCCAAAACCTCTTAGACACGAAGGCCTTCTCATTTCAAACTGCTCAACCGAACGTCCAAAAGAATTCTCTACTGGAGCATGAGGGTACGGTCAATGTTATCCTGGAACCAGATGTTGAAGTTGAATCAAGTTACCACTCATTTGAGTTGGTATCCACCATACATGCATCTCAAGATTCACCACTCGCTCCTGAAGTATCAAATGTTGCCCTTATGATGGGAAGGGTGACGATTGGGAATGGTTTTGTTCCTGGTAATGGCATTGAAAGAAATGGTCAAGGTGTTCGAAGTCCCAATGAAGCCCCTCAGAGGTCCCGTGCTGCTAGATTAGGGTACCATGGAAGAGGTGGGGAAAGTTCTAGAGGACGAAGACAGGTAAGGCAGAACCTGCCACCTAACCAAGGGCAAGGAAGGCAAAACCCATCACCCCCGAACATTCGCGAGACATTCCCTGGTCCTCCAATAATGATGCAGAATGAAGCAGAAATAATGGACCCCTTGGGGCAACCAGGCGGAAAATTCGACTATCTGGTGAAGTATTCGGCTCCTCCTAGTTTCTACATTGATCCCCGCGACATTCTCTCAGATGGATGGGGTGGCATGGATAATCCGATACCCCCGGAAACAGAGAACCCCGAAGATGTATTCAAAGGAATCACTAGTCTCTTCGATGACGTCTTCATAGGGACCGCTGACGAAGGACCTTCGGAGGAGATGGGCTCTGGCCCACAAGAGTAACTTGCTACTTTCTCACATTCCCCTACGCGGGAATTTTTATCGCTTTCTAGAGCTTGTTTTTGATGTCTTTTTTTTCGCTTTCTTTTTAGGGCTTGAAAATCGCATTTCCATTCAATAAATGTAATTGATTGATGAATATCAATAAAATTACGAGTTTTATTTTGAGGGCATGATGAGGTATACCAAACTAGCCCGGTGACGATATCCAACAATGAAAAAAAAAAAAAGATATCATCCATAGAGAAATTCTGAGGACTAGGCTTCTTCATGCTTCCTCATAAGAAAAAAAAAATCATTTTTGAAACCATTTCAAAAAGCATGCATTAGGTTACCCTTGTTTGTTTTTCTAACTTATTTACTTCATGTCTCAGAGCATAACAAAGAGGCGATTGAAAATAACGCGTCAATTTCCAATGATAGTGGGCCCATTGATTTGGGAACATACCCCCAAAGAAAAAATAGATGTGGGGGGCAAAAGATCATTTCCTAGCTGATTGTGATGACATCTCCCAAGAGTGAAGAGGACTTTAAACACTACTTATCATTTTACTTGTCCTGAGCGATTTCCTTGCACATCAATAGATTTTTTTTAAGGTGTTAAACACTAAATTATCCCTGGGGTAGCAAGAAAAATAAAGCTGATGGCCAGTCCGGCGAGGAGAGATCGCCGGCTAGGGTCCCGACGCAGACCCCGTGACGCAAGCCCGTGCCGACCCACGACAACCCCCTCACCGGAGCCCGCACCGGAACCCTAGCCAGCGATCTCCCCTCACCGGACCGGCCATTAGCTTTATTTTTCTTTTTCTTTTTCAAAAAAAGAAAGAAAAAGAAAATTTAGGTATTTTCTTTATCTTATTTTTGTTTTATTATTTTTGCTATTTTATTTTATCTTTTTAGGGTAATTATTCTTTTAATGTGAAATTGAAATTTCATGATATGAAATTGCCTTGAAATTAGTGATTGTCAGTCCGATTTTCGCGCCCGAAATCCGACTCGCAATTACTTAAAAAAAATCGCTAATCCGATCTCTCGCCCGAGATCCGATTCATGATTTATGTGAAATTGGCCAACCCGATCTCATGTGCAAGATATGGTTCATCAATTTGGGTATCAATATGGCTTGATTTGCTGTGGTGTTACTTAAATTAGTTTTCTTTAAAAAAAAATCAAAAAATGTAGTTTTAGGGTTTGCATGCTCATAATTTGTATTTTATTTCGAATTTTCAAAAAAAAAAAAAAAAAATCAAATCAATTAATTTAGGTTGCTAGTTCATTTTTTAACTTGGATTGCATGTTTAATTATTTGGCAATTATTAATTTCAAAATTTAGAAAACAAAAAAAAAAACAAAAACACAAAAACACAAAAAAAATCATCATGCATATATCATGTAGAGTTAGGGTACATTTTGCACGTCATTGCATATTAGGATAAAAATTGCACTTAGTTTAATTTAGATAATTTTTTTAATTTATTTTTTTGTTTAGGTACTTTTTTAGATATATTGCATTTTAAGATTATTTTGGTTAAGATAATATTTTAGTTTAAATTAGGATTTGGCTCAACCTAATTCCTAATATAAATTAAATAGGATCTTAATCTAATTAGGTAATTTTCACATTTTATTTAATTTCGAATTTCATGAAAATACAAAAATGTCATAGGTTAAATTAGTTTTATTATTTAGGATGAAATGCATTCTTTTAGGAAAAAAAAAAACTTCATATGCACGTCATTAGGGTTAGATTCATTGAGATGCATGTCATTTAGTATTTTTGCTAGGCCCATTTAATTAGAAATTACATGTCATTAGAATTAGGTCATTTAGTTAATATTGCATTGCATATTGCATGATTTTCATTAAAAAAGTGAAAACAAAAAAAAGAAATTGTGTGTTAATTAGAAACCATATCTAGGATTATTGATGTGGATTTTAATTTAACATTGCAGATGCTTTCGTTGCTTTGAGGTAAGTTTTTGCAATTTATTTATTGTTTATTTGGGTGTTAAATTGGTGGATTGTGCACCTGTATGACCACCTCACATGTTAGGGAAATAGATTTAAAATCAATCCAAACTGCTTACCAAACATTTTTCAAAATAAAAAGAAAGGTATTGAAAGGGCGTTAGAGAATTCTAGCGTAACCAAGTCCCCGTACCCATAGTCTCTGGTTCGTAGAAGCAAAATAATTCTCTCGTTATTTTACTTGGGTTTCTAATCGACCCACCAAAAATAGATTAGTGGCAACTCCTTATTAAAAATCAATTGCATGCTAAGAACTTGAACCTAAGTCGCGAATTGGTATGGGCTTGGGAAAGCCCGAGTTAAGTCTAGGCTTAACAATCCATTAGCCAAACCCTAGGTGGTTCACACCCCGAAAAATTTGGTCGCAACAAGTGTTCCACAGTTCTATCGGGTTTTTCCTTAATCTAAAAAACCCATTTATAACTGACTAAATTCTTAGAGAGATCCGGTGGTACAAGATCCCACATGTGATTGGTGATCAAGGCATTGAATTCATCTACCATGGCCACTTTCCAAATGGCCTTAGAGTAGCAAGTCGAAGCCTCTTCATGAAAAGAATGAGAGAAATTAAAAATTTCCTGGTTTTAAAATTTTCAAATTTGGCACAAGTCTACATAGGATGAGTCAGAAGAGAAGAAACGGAAGTAGAGGAGCTGGATAGAGATGTAGAGGGGATTTGTGGGTTTGTTATGGGAGAAATTTGGTCGGGCAAGGAGTGAGGCAGGGACAAGGTGAGTGAGTTCGAAGGGAGGGGAGGTGGAGGCGAAAAAGAATTGGAAGTAGGCCGGGTAAGATGAGAGAAGGAGAGAGGCAAATTAGGAGATTGGGCTAGAGAAGAAGAAAGAGACTAATGAGGAGCTTGAGGGCTAGAGGAGGCAGAAGGAAGAATAGATTGATTGGAGTAAACAAAAAGTGAAGGATGTGATATGGAACAGTGGATTGTGGGACTAAGATTTGAAGGTTTTGATAAAAAGGGAAAATTCTCCTCATCAAAACCAAACATGACAACTGATAAAAACACAACCACTTGATCGATGAAGGCAATGATAGCATTTGTGATTGGACGTGTACCTAGAAATACACACGGCACCAAATGAGGTTCTAGCTTATGAGAAACACAAGATGGAAGAAAGGGATAACAAAAGCACACCCGAAAACCCAAAAGAATAAGTAATCAAATTTGAACCCAAATAAATAATGGAAAGAAGAAATATTGGATATGACAGAAATGGGAAGTCGATTAATAGGGTAAATAGCAGTGAGAAGAGCATCGACCCAATATAAAGGAGGCATATGAGCATAAATTAATAAGGTTTGAGACATTTGGATTGACTGTCTGATTTTGTTTTGATAGACCATATTGAGATGAGGCGTTTGGACAAAAAAAAAACATTGAATAATACCATTTTCACGTAAGTATGCTTGGAATGCATTATTAGTTATTCACCTCCCCCATCAGTTTGTAAAAATTTAATTTTGGCATTGCACAGATTTTAATAAAACAATGAAAGCAATGAAAGTGTGTAGGCACTTCATATTTATTTTTTTATGGGAAAGGCCCAAGTGAACTATGAATATTCATCAATAAATAACACAAAATATATGAAACCAGAATTAGATAAAATTGGACTTGTCCATACGTTAAAATGAATTACAACTAAAGGAAAAGATGCACAATGACTAAAAGACTCAAAAGGCAATCAATGAGAATTGTCTACAAGACATGACTCACAAGATATCAACTTAAAACTAGAATTGCAAACGCAACTCAAAAACTTGTTTTTTTGGATAGCCAAGACGAGCATGCCAGCAAGTGAGTGAAGTAGAGGAAGCCATGATAGGATGCAAGTGAGATGACACCATTGAGTTGGGAATCGAATAAAGACCATGAGAAGAATCAGCTTGAAGGAGAAACTTTCCCAGTTCGTTTGTCCTTCAAAAAAAGAATGAACCATTAAAATCAATAGCACAAGAATTTTTACGACAGAGTTGAGCAACTAAGAGGAGATTGCAAGCAAGATTAGGAACATGATAGAGAGGAGATAATAGTAAAGATTGAGAGCCGGTATGTAAAAAGGCTTTTTCGACTTGCTTAACAAGCAATAAATGACCATCACCAATCGAGACTTTAATCAAATCATAAAAAGGTCTAGGATTAAGGGTGTTACCAATATCACTAGTCATCTACATCAACTCTCCACTATCAAGATACCAATTTGAATCAGAGGTCTTTCCAACTAATAAAGCTGAGAAGGAGTTCGACAAATTAGTAGTGGTAGAAGCATGATTGAATCATTGGCGACATTGTAGCACAATATGCCCAGCTCCATTATAGATTTGATAAGTAAGATGAGGCCTAGATCCGAGAATACCTCCCTATGTGAATGGAGGAACATAGGGTTTCGAATCACCACAAGACCAACTAGAGGAGGTGGAGGAGGCATAGGGGGCCGATAATGTTTGCGAACAAAACTGAGTATGGGAAGGTTGCCAACTCGATTGATTACACGAGAATCGTCCACCTTGTCCTCGACCAAATCTGCAGTCTCTAGAATTAGGTCCACCTTGAGATCCTCGAAACGATGGACTAGGCGACGTGGCATGACCAATCAAAGCAAGATGAATATTAGATGAAGATGCATTCAATTTTTGGAGAAATTGTTCTTCTTGAATGAGGAGGCATGACCGCAGATCGCCAAAGGAGAGAATTGTCGAGCCATTTGTGACTCTGGTGGCAAAGGGATCGTACTCAGACAAGAGCCCATTAAGGGTTTGAATCACTAGGTCTTTATCAAAGATGGAGCAATTGATTGCGGTGAGAGAGTTCGCAATTGACTTCATATGCTAGAGATAATCAGACATTGATCGATTGGGTTTCTTCTTAGCATTCTGAAAATCAAGTTTTGCACCAATTTCCTTGGCTGCACAGCGATCAGTAAAATGTTATCCTAGAGCCAGCCAAATCTATCAAGATGTTCGAAGATTGTGAACTTCACGGAAATTCTCAACCACGGGGTTAAATTGATCAAATTGCAAACTCATTGAAATCTATTTACCTGAGTGGAGTAAGAGGTATTGACAACTGCAGTGCAGTTCTTATCATTAAAAAGTGTCGGCAGACATAAAAAAGAACCATGCGCATAGGCCAGTAGATAGTTGCAAATTAAATTAGATTCAAACTAAGATTTCCACAAAAGATAATTGTTTGCATCAAGTTTGATGGAGACGAGACTTATGATATCGGAAGAACAAGAGACAACAAGGATAATTGCATAGCCATAATTGGAGCTGCAGCAACAGAGAACGAAGTAGCAGAGAAGAGGGAAGAAGAGGAGAAATTGGGAGCAATTTTATAGAGAAGCGATGGGAAATTGAGACCAACATAATTAGAAGATGACGAGTAAAGGGATGGTAGAGATGAACAAAAATTTTGAGATGTTTTGGACATTTTTGAAGTAGTAATTGGAGCAAACGAAGTATTGATTTGGGGTAGAGATGTTGAAGAATTTGATGCGTTTTCTTACTCTAACACCATGTGAGATTTTGTGAGGTCACTGTCAACTATTCTAAAAACTTATACTATTAAATGAATGCATGGTTTACTTTTTAAATATTCTAACACTCCCCCTCACGCTTAGTCTCGGATTTTTGCCTAATACTAGACATGAAAAATTAATTAGAGAGGCAAATGGGGTCTAGAAAGATTCGAAATCAGGACCTCCAACTCTAATACCATGTTGATGTTTAGAGTTAGAGGGAAAATAACGAGAAAATGTCTACGGTGGCTCAACCCCATTTCGGGTTGAAAGATGCATATTTATAGTGGTTAATTACAAAAAGGATACCGATAGAAATATAATTATAGAAATAACCTATTATACATATAAAATACACATTAATATTCATAACATTGTTATTTCATTACCCGTTTATCCTTTTAAAGAAGTCGGCTTGGTGACTGAAAGTACATGGATTGTCGTTAAATCAAGATTGAAATTTATGATGATAAAGGTCGTGTTTAAGTGATTTAAAGAAGGAATTCATTGAAAGCCTGAAACTGAATAGAAAACGAGCTCAGAGACGAGCCTTTCTTCGGGGCCAAGAAGTCTGGTTTCTTGGACAAATTGTTCATCGGCTTCGACTGCTGGTTATACTCTTACGAGATGTTTGCGAACTTCGGCATCGAAGTGGAGTGTCCCAAGCTCCTTGCGTGGGGCAATAAGGTGCATGGAGAAGGAGAGTCTGTCCAAATCTCTTCCCGACCCTCGGAAGGCGTACGGCGTGGTCTTGGAGCTGAAGGAAGCGATGGGTATAGAGTAGAGGACTGTGCTTCTGCTTTCGCTAGACCTGTTTAATTCTCTTCGTCCTGGAGTACTAGGAGAATACTACGTTGCCCTGAAGTAAGGCATGACAGCGCATGTCCTGCTGAGGTAGTAATTATAGTGGAAGGGAAGGTTCAGGTCAAGGTTCTTGTGTTTCTCAAGCTTCTCTCTATCCCGAGGCCTCCGAGTTTATAATCATGTATGCTCTCGGAGTTTGTCTTCAACTCGATCGTTATAGTAAGTTTTGACTCTGCGTAATTAGGCAGTCGTAATTAGATGGCCGAGATGCAAAGCGCCCATCGACGAGTGTTTCGGCGACGACCGTCGAAGAAGAAAGAGGTCCTTCGAGTTTCAATGCGAATTCCTGGTTATCTTAATCATCATCATCATGACCTCCTCCAGTGTTCGCTTTACTTTAACTTTCCTCATAGACGTTCATTGTATGTGTCTTAAATGTGGAGTGTGTCTGTGCACGCACAGGCAAGAGAGAAATAAGTAAAGCATGGCATATTTTTAGCAATTCATGGGGAGGCGGCTTAGTAAAGTTGAGTGAAATTCATCCGTCGAGTGAACGCTCGACATGTGATAAATAGATTTTTTTGTCTTTTAGAATATTTGCTTTTAAAGAGGAGACATTCTCTTGCGAGACTACAGGTAGTTGATGATGGAATTGATTGATCTCCATCGCTCGCTTGACATACACGGCGTGAATAACACAAAACATAGTAGTAAACCAGAATTCATGCAATAGTGTATATAGTTATTTAGCTGATCCAGAACCACAGTAAAGTACTGAAGGGAAATCATAGAAGTACAAAAGAGTTCAGCCTCATCCATAGAAGAGGGGTTATTGAACGAAAGAGTGATGAAATGGGCAATGATCAGCTCAAGAGAGTTATTTATTTGGCCTGAAGCTTCTTGTGGAGCTCCAAGAGGAAGTCACGGAGCTTGTGCTGGTCGGGCAACGACTTGGCCACGCTCTCCCTCTGCATGCACCGCTTGGCCCATGCCCCCAGCTTGGGGCACTCCTTCACGATGCTAAAGTCCAACGCATAGAACCAGCTATAGAAGGGTATCAGCGACACATCCACGTACCCGAACGTCTCCCCGCCAAAGTAGGCCTTGTCCCCGAGCTCTCCCTCCAACACCTTCAGGAACTCGATGAACTCCTTCTTCCCCGCCTCCTGGGCCTCCCCTGTCGACAGCCACATCGTTCGCATCGCCGGATATAGCTGCACGGTCATTTCGTGTCATGATGTTAAGCGCGGTTAGGAAATGTTGGAAAGATTAAAGAGTTGTTGTCTCACCTTCTTGTCCACGTAATCGGCCCAGAACCCGGCCCGGGCACGCTCGTAAGGATCCGAAGGCAAGAGAGGAGACTCGCGAACCCAGCTCTCGTCGATGTACTGGACGATGAGGAGGGACTCGCAAACGGGCTTGCCATTGTGGACGAGGATAGGTATCTTCTTGTGGACCGGGTTCATCTTCAAGAGGAGGGGGCTCTTGTTGCTCAGATCCTCCTCCCTCATATCGAACTCCACGCCTTTCTCTCTCAGGGCAATCCTGACCCTCATCCCGAACAGGCTCGGCCAAAAGTCCAACAAAATCACTTCCTCCCCCATTGGAATTGTCACTACAAGCTGAAGCTTTTGGTAATTTGAACTGAAATGAAGAATGCTTTCCGGTGGTGTGATCGGGCTAAACGCAGGGTGCCACTTATATAGAGGGAAAGGGAGACTTTTATACTTTCCGCGGTGGGTGAAGAGGCTGCCCGATATTGTCATCGCTCGCGTCACTGAAGAGGCTGCTGGATATTTTCATCGCTCGCGTCACTGTCAGATCCAACTCTAGTCTCCATGCCCGAGCCGATTAGGTCATGGCTTAGGTGTCGCATGCACGAGAAATATAATTAGTTCTACTGGTGGTCGCTTCCTTCTTTCCGGCGCTTCCGGTTCCTCTGACCCTCATTTTCCATCTCTCATTGTTATGTACTTGGACACAATCAGCTCGTAAAGTGCCATAATGAATCATTTATAACAAAAAGATAATGATATGAAAAATTGTTTAAAAAATCCTAAACTACAATTCAGTCTTAAATCTATTGTACAGTACTCAATTCAATCATAAACCTTTCAATTGTCCCATTTTTGTCTTAAAATTTTTAACTAGGGATGTTCTGATAAATTCTATTAGTATGCTCTGCAATTGCCACAATGTGGAACCTATGCATCAAAATTCTACTACGCTAAAATTTTCTATGATACAAATCAAAAAATTAAGAGGAATTTGGTGGTTAATAAGTAGTTCCTATTATGAGGCTGTGGAAGGACCGTATGTGTAGGATAGCATACTTGCCACAAATTCTGTTTTCGTTTTCCCAAGCTCGTATCATAAGCCAATATTCTACCAGATAATTTTGACCAAAAATCATTGGATTTATGATTCAATCAAATACCGACCATCCTACGTGATGCAGGTAGCGCTAACATGAATAATATTTTTAAAAAATTTCTAAGTTTGTTTATTAGTTTTATTTGTTATACTATATGTGTTGTCTTTTCCTTTTTTCCTTCATTGTGTCAACGGTGCCGTTTGGCCACTAGCCAAGGGCCAACGAACCCTACTTGCACCTAGGCGGGGATGGCAGAACCCTTGTCAGCCATGGGCGAAGGACACAACCCTCGCGATGCTTAGGGAGGGCATTGCGGCCCTCGCCAGCCCTCGTTGTGGGCACCACACCCTCATCTCAATAGATCTGGCATAGGCTCCCAAGCCCTTCCTATAGTCGGCAAGGGCTTCACAACCCATGCGCAAGAAACGACAGGGGTCATCGACCCTCAACAAGGGCCGATGGCCCCACCAACACGCTAAAGAAAAAGAAAATAATCAATAATAATTATAAAAAGTCAGGAAATTTTTTAAAACATCATTCATTTTAGCACCAACTACATCACGTAAGACGAGTAATAGTGACTAAATTGCTACATTGACTATTTCCGATCAAAATTAGTCGGAAGTACAAGATCTAAGACTAACTTGGCAAGATGTTGAAAAATTTACAACTAAAATGGCACAATTAAAAAGTTTAGGACTAAATTGACCGCAATATAATAATTTAGGATTTTTTGAATAATTTTTCTTATTATAAATTTAGGTCAATACTGAGTGTACTCGAGCGAAGTATTAGCAAATTCATATACATGACAACTTCTGAATAAGATTTGTAGATAATATTGGTCATTCTATGGGTGGAATTTTACTGAATGTACATGCCGTGACCGATTAAAGTTTGTAGATAATATTTTTCTTTTTCTTTTTCTTTTTCTTTTTTTTTGGGGGAGGAGGAAGGGGGGAATTACCACATGTTCATGTGGAAAAGGATTAAAAGAATCAATGAATTAAGACGTAGAAGCCGTCGAAAATAATTAAAAGTTGTGCGGGACCCACAGTCCTTGCGAATCAAGGATCGTCTAATCCGGTTGGTTATTTCCCTTCGGGATGTTTTCTTAGTCCTGCTTTGGACTTTCAACTTTCATGCCACTTCCAGATCCTTCCGGAAGAGAAACGCTTCATCACTTCATCCAATGAAATGCGACGTCTCTTCATAACAACCACTGTTCTTGCATTGGTTCTAGCCGAGTGTAAAAAAAAAACGAAGAAAAAAACATTGTTCCTGCATTGGAATTGACTTGACTTTTTTTTTATTTTTTTGGCATCGGAAAGTTGTCGATTTCTTTATAGCTGACATTATTTTTTCCAAATTTATGGACAAAATATAAGTCTCAGAAACACATTATCATCCCCTGGACACAATCATGAACACGACATGGTAGTCTGAAACTCTATCCCCATAAAGATAACTCTTTTGACCCTCTTTAACATTCATATGTCGATTTTCGTGACAAATTTCCCTTGATATAATTAGCAGCAAGCAGTAATTTGGATTAATATTTCAAGAAAATTACCTACACACAAGAAACAGAAGCTCTTTGAGAGAATGAGCACTCCGTTAGGTAGTTAGGGTCTTTGCCTTTTCGAAAGGAAGTATAGAAAGGGACACAGAAGACCCTTCTTGCGAACCACGGAAGCGCCAAGCATCCAGAGGAGCAAAGCTCATTTTCCTTTCAACTTGGAGTCCGTATCACGGTGAAGGTAAGGTAACGCTGTGATTCTTGCTAAAAAAAAGACCAAGAAGCAAGTGAATGGGGCCGGTGCGTGGCGGAGGGAAGGGGTCATCAAGCCATTTCTCACCTCAATCCCGAAATCAAAATATTAGTTCCAATAAAACAAGTTCTCCTACTAAACTATTATCATCAATAATAAACATTTAGCAGAAATGCAAAAAAAAAAAAAAAAAAGTTCGATTTTCAGTCGAAGTCTTTCCAATAGAATAGAAGAAGTCCATTGCGAACTGAAAAATTCTTCATCCTTTGGATTTTGAAAAAAAAAAAAAATTCCTATGTTGCTTGAGGAAGGCAACAATCACATGCTCACTTATTCTTTTCTTCTCCATTAGCATCTTCTTCATCGGCTTATGTCTCTGCATATGGGGATGTTGTTCTATATCTTGATTGTATTCTAGACTCATAGGACTATGTTTCAAAGCTAGCCTATATACCTTACCCTTGAGGAGCAATCAAAGGATGCTCTAATTCCTTTAGTTTAGGGCCCTTTCTGTAGCAATTGGACAGACACGCTCAACTATGGCATAATTAGTGAGAGAGCTAGTACGAGCATCTAGAGAAGGGTGAATAGGTACATAAACAACTTTTGCAGAATATAGTATAAAACTTTACTTTTAACCTGAATCTAGTTGATTTAGAAAATTAGACTTTAATAATTAAATAGAGTTGCGAGCAAAATAACAGAGTTCAGGGAAGAGAATAAGAACACAAGGTTTATAGTGGTTCGGCTTAATCCAAGCCTACACCCACTCTCCCACACTGACAGCCCACCAGCTGGATTTCACTATGAATCAAAAAAGTCGTTACAGTATCACGTCTTTGATTCCACAGTGTAGAGACTCTGCTACATTCCTCAAGGTCTCACAAGTATCTAAACTCTCTTTTGAGTACAAATTTACGCTCAACAATTGAATCAGCAAAGAACAAGAAGTTTCAGACTTTGCTTCCTTATATACTCCTCCATGCCTTCATAACCGTTGGCACCTTCCAAAGGAGTTCTTCCAATCTACCAATTGGATAAAATCAATTAGGAAAATCTCGAGTTACTTAAAAAATGTGATGATAGCCCACTAATCTTGCTCGCCCATACAATCAAGATCTAGGTTTCCATAAGTAAAACCTTCCAAGTATGCTTCGCCATTCAACTGATCCAAATTACCCGAATTATTTTCAAAACGAATAATAGATCATGAGATGCTATCTTCAGCTGTGAGATTTTCTTTAGCCACTCGAATCAAATCCTTAAAGAAATACTCGATTCTAAATAATTCTTCTTCGACGGTCTAGAAACTGTCAATGAGGGAAGATTTTAAATCTTAAGTCTACGCGATCAGCGGTTTTCGACTTTTGATGAAAGAGTCTGCAAGTCTTCAGACTAGACTGATAGAAACGTTTTGTCAACTTCAAAACAAATAAGAAAGTTTTCTCTAACAATTAGTTCAAATTCTTTCTGAAGCGAATGCTTTGGAACATTCCATTCTTATAGCAGCCACCGCTTCGGATCTTCTTCTACCCTTTTGACCTAGTCGATGAATAATAAGTCTGTTTCTTAACATTTCTTTGACAGAATTGAGATCTCCAGCTCCACCAGAGCATTTAAAAGTAGTGCTCAGGAGTAAAGCCTGATCAAAGCAGGCAAAATTTCCTTGCTCTTATGTCACACCCACACCTCAACACTCTTTGTATACTTCCTTTTCCTACTCATCATTGGAAAATCTCATCATTGGAAAATTTTATGTGAAAAGGCTAGCTTTTCTTTCTCAGGACAGTAAAGATAGAATCAATTTGAATCAGGAGAAGATCTCTGTGGAGCGAGCAAAGAAAGAAGGCACCAGCGCCGCTCCCCCTTCTCCTTGAGGTGGGTCTTCTTCTTTCTCCATCTAAGGAGAAAGGGGCATTCTCAACTATATACCTTACCCATTTCGTTACCCATTTATCCTATTGAAGAAGTCGGCTTGGTGACTGAAAGTATATGGATTGTCGTTACATCAAGATTGAAATTCATGATGATAAAGGTCGTGTTTAAGTGATTTAAAGAACGAATTCATTGAAAGCCTGAAACTGAATAGAAAACGAGCTCGGAGATGAGCCTTTCTTCGGGGCCAAGAAGTTTGGTTTCTTGGAGAAATTGTTCATCGGCTTCTGCTGCTGGTTATACTCTTACGAGATGTTTGCGAGCTTCGGCATCGAAGCGGAGTGTCCCAAGTTCGTTGCGTGGGGCAATAGGTGCATGGAGAAGGAGAGTCTGTCCAAATCTCTTCCTGACCCTCGGAAGGTGTACGGCGTGGTCTTGGAGCTGAAGGAGCGATGGCATAGAGTAGAGGACTGTGCTTCTGCTTTCGCTAGACCCTGTTTACTTCTCTTCGTCCTGGAGTACTAGGAGAATACTACGTTGCCCTAAAGTAAGGCATGCTAGCTCTTGTCCTGCTGAGGTAGTAATTATAGTGGAAGGGAAGGTTCATGTCAAGGTTCTTGTGTTTCTCAAGCTTATCTGGATCCCGAGGCCTCCGAGTTTATAATCATGTATGCTCTCGGAGTTTGTCTTCAACTCGATCGTTACAGTAAATTTTGACTCTGCGTTACTGGGCAGTCGTCATTAGATGGCCGAGATACAAAGCGCCCATTGACGAGTGTTTCGGCGACGACCGTCAAAGAAGAAAGAGATCCTTCAAGTTTCAATGCGAATTCCCCGTCTTCTTAATCATCATCATCATCATGACCTCCTCCAGTGTTCGCTTTACTTTAACTTTCCTCATAGACGTTCATTTTATGTGTCTTAAATATGTGGAGTGTGTCTGTGCACGCACACGCAAGAGAGAAATAAGTAAAGCATGGCATATTTTTAGCAATCCATGGAGAGGCGGCTTAGTAAAGTTGAGTGAAATTCATTTGTCGAGTGAACACTTGACATGTGATAAATAGATTTTTTTGTCTTTTAGAATATTTGCTGTTAAAGAGGAGACATTCTCTTGCGAGACTACAGGTAGTTGATGATGGAATTGATTGATCTCCATCGCTCGCTTGACATACACGGCGTGAATAACACAAAACATAGTAGTAAACCAGAATTCATGCGATAGTGTATTTAGTTATTTAGCTGATCCAGAACCACAGTAAAGTACTGAAGGAAATCATAGAAGTACAAAAAGAGTTCAGCCTCATCCATAGAAGAGGGGTTATTGAACGAAAGAGTGATGAAATTGGCAATGATCAGCTCAAGAGAGTTATTTATTTGGCCTGAAGCTTCTTGTGGAGCTCCATGAGGAAGTCACGGAGCTTGTGCTGGTCGGGCAACGACTTGGCCACGCTCTCCCTCTGCATGCACCGCTTGGCCCATGCCCCCAGCTTGGGGCACTCCTTCACGATGCTAAAGTCCAACGCATAGAACCAGCTATAGAACGGTATCAGCGACACATCCACGTACCCGAACGTCTCCCCGCCAAAGTAGGCCTTGTCCCCGAGCTCTCCCTCCAACACCTTCAGGAACTCGATGAACTCCTTCTTCCCCGCCTCCTGGGCCTCCCCTGTCGACAGCCACATCATTCGCATCGCCGGATATAGCTGCACGGTCATTTCGTGTCATGATGTTAAGCGCGGTTAAGAGATAGGGAAATGTTGGAAAGATTAAAGAGTTGTTGTCTCACCTTCTTGTCCACGTAATCGACCCAGAACCCGGCCCGGGCACGCTCGTAAGGATCCGAAGGCAAGAGAGGAGACTCGCGAACCCAGCTCGTCGACGTACTGGACGATGAGGAGGGACTCGCAAACGGCTTGCCATTGTGGACGAGGATAGGTATCTTCTTGTGGACCGGGTTCATCTTCAAGAGGAGAGGGCTCTTGTTGCTCAGATCCTCCTCCCTCATATCGAACTCCACGCCTTTCTCTCTCAGGGCAATCCTGACCCTCATCCCGAACAGGCTCGGCCAAGAGTCCAACAAAATCACTTCCTCCGCCATTGGAATTGTCACTACAAGCTGAAGCTTTTGGTAATTTGAACTGAAATGAAGAATGCTTTCCCGTGGTGTGATCGGGCTAAACGCAGGGTGCCACTTGTATAGAGGGAAAGGGAGAACTTGATACTTGGCGCGGTGCGTGAAGAGGCTGCCCGATATTGTCATCGCTTGCGTCACTCTCGGGACTTTCATACTTTGCGAGGTGGGCTCAGAGGCTGCCCGATATTTTCATCGCTCGCGTCACTCTCAGGGCTTTCATGCTTTGTGCGGCCGGCTCAGAGGCTGCCCGATATTTTCATCACTCGCGTCACTCTCAGGTCCAACTCTAGTCTCTATGTCCGAGCCAATTAGGTCATGGCTTAGGTATCACATGTAAGAGTTTTTTTAATGGGAGCTACATTAGTTAATATTGTAATTTATCATTTTATGGGATTGGTTGGTCTAAAGTAAGATGGAAAGTTTCTTAATTAATCTAATATGAGACTGGTTAGTGTGGGCCGAATTAAACTTGATTTTGTAATTTAACGTGGTTGAAAACTCTATAAATAGTCTTTCCTCCTCTAAACCCTAATTTCTCACAAGATCTCATAAAATGAGCATTTACCCAAGCGCAAAAGGATAAGGAGAGCCGTCTTATTGAGCCAGTGATACTTAAAACAATAGAGAAGAAGGACTGTGTGTGGATCATTATTTTCCTCTTTCGCATCAAGAACGATAGATTTCAAAACAATTGTGTTAATATTTTACTCGATTATCGTGTTCTTGTTCTAGCTAAGAAGATCATGGGATTTCACGTTTTGCGTCTTCCATCGCATGCACAAGAAATATAATAATAATAATAATAATAATAATAATAATAATAATAATAATAATAATTATTATTATTATTATTATTATTATTATTATTATTATTATTATTATTATTATTATTATTATTATTATTATTATTATTATTATTATTATTATTATTATTATTATTATTATTATTATTATTATTATTATTATTATTATTATTATTATTATTATTATTATTAGTTCTGTTGGTGGTCGCTTCCTCCTTTCCAATGCTTCTGGGTCCTCTGACCTTCTTCATTTTCCAACGACGGCGCTGCAAGCAACTAGAGGTACAAGGCTAGCCTACAGTTGCTTGCAGCGCCATAAGGCATGCTAGACCTTGTAGTGGGCCTTTCACCCACTTTCACTTACTTCAGACATGCATGACTACTATATCAGCCTACCCAATGATAGTCAATGCAAGTTCACCTTGATGTGGAGTCTACCTTTTTCACTGTGAGATCTCAAAATTCTTTATTTATTTTTCTCTTCCCGATAGAGAGGGAATATGGAGGACAGCATGGGATCTCCCACCCCAGGGCAGATTTCCCATGTGTTTCCTCCTTGAGCCTTTTAAAAACTTACCAATCCTAAAAAATATAAAGTGGTGGTTCGATAGACTCAGCCCATTGGGTCATGATGGGCCCGAGTGACACCGGCCCATTATCCTCCCACTATTGGGAGTGGGAGGTTTTTGCTGCTCTGTGAAGCTAGCCTCACGCGGACCCCTCTACTCTAGGACCTGCAAGGCCCAAGCCTTCGCTCAGACTGCATGGATCAACTCTTGGCTTGGAATGGGTGGGCCAAAATTTTGTCACAACAAGCTCGGCCCGCAAGATCTCAACCCATGTTCCACCACATTATTACCCCCACTTGGGTCACAAGCCAGCACAATTGAGCTCGGCTATCTCTCGTTGTTATGTACTTGGACACAATCAACTCTTAAAGTACCATAATGAATCATTTATAACAAAAAAATAATGATCTGAAAATTTGTTTAAAAAATTCTAAATTATTATACGGCGATCAATTCAATCTTAAACTTGTTAATCAGGTCAATTTAGTCTAAAACCTATTGTACAGTACTCAATTCAATCATAAACATTTCAATTGTCCCATTTTAGTCTTAAAAATTTTAACTAATGATTCTTTAAAACTAGGAATGTTGTTCTAATTAATTTTAGTAGTATGATCTGCACTTGCCATAATGTGAATCATATGCATCAAAATTCTGCTACCCTAAAATTCTTTATGATATGAATCAAAAAATGAAGAGGAATTTGGTGGTTAATAGATAGTTCTATTCTGAGGTCATAGAAGAACCGTATGTGTAGGATAGCATACTTGTCATAAATTCTATTTTCGTTTTCCCTATCTCGTATCATAAGCCAATTTTCTACCAATTAATTTTGACCAAAAATTATTGGATTTATGATTCAATCACTACTGACCATCCTACGTGATGCAGGTAGTGCTAACATGAATAATATTTTTTTAAATTTTCTAATTTTTTTTATTAGTTTTATTTTTTTATACTATCTGTGTTTTCTTTTCCTTTTTTTCCTTCATTGTGTCAACGGTGCCGTTGGCCACTAGCCAAGGGCCGGTGAACCCTACTTGCCCCTAGGCGAGGGCTGCAAAACCCTTGTCAGCCATGAGTGGGGGACATAGACCTCACAATGCTTAGGGAGGGCATTGGCGGCCCTTGCCTGCCCTTGTTGTAGCCACCACACCCTCACCTCAACAGATTTGGCATAGGCTCCCAAGCCCTCCCTATAGTCGATGAGGGCTTCACAACCCATGCGCAAGGAACGACAGGGGTCATCGACCCTCACCAAGGGCCAATGACCCCACCAACACGCTGAAGAAAAAGAAAATAATCAATAATAATTATAAAAAGTCAGAAAAAAATTTAAGACATCATTCATGTCAACACTAACTGCACCACGTAAGACGATCAATATTAACTAAATTGCTACATTGACTATTTCTGATCAAAATTAGTCGAAGAACAAGATCTAAGACTAACTTGGCAAGATGTTGAAAAATTTACAACTAAAATGGCACAATTAAACAGTTCATAACTAAATTGACCGTAATATAATAATTTAGGATTTTTGAATAATTTTTCCTATTATAAATTTAGGTCAATACTGAGTGTACTGGAGCGAAGTATTAGCAAATTCATATAAATGACAACTTCTGAATAAGATTAAAGTTTTCCTTCCTATCTTTTTCTTTTTCTTTTTTTTTTTTTTTTTTGGGGGGAAGAGGAAGGGGGAATTACCACATGTTCATATGGAAAATGATTAAAAGAATGAATGAATTAAGACGTAGAAGCCGTCGAAAAAAATTAAAAAGTGGTGCGGGACCCACGGTCCTTGCCAATCAAGGATCGTCTAATCCGGTTGGTTATTTTCCTTCGGGATGTTTTCTTAGTCCCGCTTTGAACTTTCAGCTTTCATGCCAGTTCCAGATCCTTCCGGAAGAGAAACGCTTCATCACCTCATCCAATGTAATGCGACGTCTCTTCATAACAACCACTGTTCTTGCATTGGTTCTAGCCGAGTGAAAAAAAAAAAAAAAAAACATTGTTCCTGCATTGGAATTGACTTGACTTTTTTTTTTTGGCATCAGAGAGTTGTTGATTTCTTAATAGCTGACAATTTTTTTTACAAATTTATGGACAAAATAAAAGTCTTAGAAACACATTATCATCCCATGGACACAATCATGAACACGACACGGTAGTCTGAAACTCTATCCCCATATAGATAACTCTTTTGACCCTCTTTAACATCCATATGTCGATTTTCGTGACAAATTTCCCTTGATATAATCAGCAGCAAGCAGTAATTTGGCTGCATACAAGAAACAGTATCCCCAAAACTCTACTGGAAAAAAGAAAACTGTAGTACCTTGCAAGCGTGACCATTTGCTTGTCCATCTAATGGTATTACGGGTAGATGCCTCCAAATCGCTTGGTACTTGGTAGTGCATTGAGAAACATTTTCACAATGCCAGGGTAAATCTTGTTATCCAACCGACATATAGCAGTTACAGAGCACCTATTTCACAAAATCGAAATCTAGAGATGAAGATAAAGCAGCTTTAATAACTAATCACAGGGTTTTGCCAGCAATAGTCATCCATCCCAAACAATAATACTGGTACAACGCTTGCAGATGCACCTCCGGAACACCAAGAACCTCAAATGCAGCATCTTAGTATTACTGTACTGTAACAAAAAGAAACTACTTCCACAGGAGGAGAGATCGACCAAAAATTTACTCCGAATGGGAAGGTCAGCAGAACAATAACCTCAAGGTAGGGGCCGGCCACATTTTAATGGAAAAATTGTTAAGCATCCACAAAATGAGGACTGTTTACGATCAAAAAGCCTATTGTACAGGGTGAATAGAATTGCAACTCCTCTCTCACTAGCATCATATGTATCCAGAAAGCAAAATTTGGTCCAATCCGACTCAGCTTCGATTTTCCATTAATCGTTCCTTCACCAACAAGAAGAACAGATGTCACCATACGCAGGTATCAACTGAATGGGACTTTATCTGGTTGCCTGCACTAGCTATCAAAAAATGGTCTAGTATAGCAACACGCCTTAGTTATAACCATTGGCATCCACATGAATGGGAACCCATTACCATCCGGTCCATAGATGGAGGCCCACTGGCAGAAAACTGTGAGGCCATTGCTTCCCATGAACATAACAGTACCAACTACACCAATCGTCTCAAATCTTAACAGCCCTCAGTTTGTGCATAATCCTGTGGATGTAAAACTGCCTCCTCATGTCATATACCGCATGGATCAAGGCATGGTTAGGATCCTTTTTCCTCACTAAATGATCGGAGACGTCCAATTAGTTTCTCTTTCAATGATTCTGGAATTTGTGAGATAAAGGTTGATTTGGCATCCGCAATCAACAGCTTCCTGTGTTACAATAATCTATGTTAAAAAGTTCAACAAAAAGAATTAAAAATATTAGGTGAAAGGAGATTGTACACATATGATACCCAGTACAACCATATAAACAAGCGAAGTAGAATGCTTTAATACCCCTTTCACATGCAAACTGAAATAGCACATGATATTGACAAATGAGGAATTAAAAAACAGAAATCCACAAGTAAAACGAATAATTAAATGGGGATAAACAATATTAGAAAGTCCAACTCAAATAAACCATTAGGTGGCAGACTACAAGCATAAGGCACACAAAAAAAATACCCTGTAAAGGAGCAATGTGGAGAACTTTAACAATCAAAAACAGATTTTTATTATAGTTAAAAGAAATATTACTAAATGGCACTAAGGGGGTGCAAACCCATATACCAAAATCTAATGACTCAGTATTGTTTTTCAAATCAAAATTCATTAAGATGAACCACGAAGTGATCCAGTCAACAAGTTAGCAAGTCAACATGTGTCATAGTATTTCCATCATCATTAAATTTTGGTGATGGATTAGGATTCTTCTTCTAGTAGAATTAGTAGTTTTATCAATTAGGTACATTAGGAATTACACAACTCCTGTCTTTAAGTAAGATATTGTGTTTCCCTATTTAGATGTTTCCTCTATATAAATCATGTTTCTTGTTTAAAGATCGCCTATTTCTTTTAGTAGTACACTATACTAGGAAGAGTCTATAAGTATCATTGTAATTCTATTCTCTACAGAGTTTTGGCTTATTGAATTTAGCAAGTCTTTTATTTTCAAATTGTGTGATTCATTTCTCCTGCTAAGTGTGATGCATTAGGAACCCTTCTTGTGATGCCTAAAGAAAATTAATTGTTTTGAGTTATCTATCCTTATATTTCTCCTCAAGTTTTCAATCAAATTGGGCTCACTACTAAGGGACCTGTCATCCTACATCATTAAGTTAGAATGTGAGTGTCGCATAATGCAGATTTGAGTTTTCTCATGTCATTTGGGAATAAAATTCCATTTACATCAAAATTGCGTTCTGGGCTCACAGAAATTCAGCATGATAATTACGCTTTTTGGACAATAAAATCTTCAATCACTCTCTCCAATGGCATGGACAAAATAGTCTCTCTCCATGTGAAAAAGGACACTAACCCTCAGAATCATTCATCAAATGGGAAACATTCACCCAATCAATCTCCATTAGAGCAAAACATAAACTTCAATATCAAAGTTTCAATGACATTGATGACTGTTTAACTGAAACTAGCAAAAAAACTGTGTTGTGACAGGTGAAACTTCAATGTCAGGGAAAAAGAAATTTGCCTTCTATTGGAAGTCTCCCCAACTCAAGAAAAGAAAATGATCACAGAGGTTGATATCCTATTTCCAAAAGATGTACATGAACGCAACTTCAAAGAAGTTCTATACCCACATGCATTCCAGGGAGAAAAGTAAACTGCTCAGGTATGGAAAGAGAGGAAGAGAACTCACCTCAAATGGTCAAAATTTAGTGAATTATCATCTGCTTTGCTCGTGCACATTCTCTTCCCAGTGCGCATGCAAGCGTAGACATCATCCGCCCAGCCACATGATCGCAATACAGAGGAAGCTTCATTCTTGAGTCTGAATATACAAGAAAAATAAATAAAAGATGAGCACAAGCCAAATTTAGGAGCAGACTCTACCACCAAACAGTAGATATTATCTAAACAGAACTAATTTGCAAGACGGTTCAGATAATTTAGTAAATGTAAACAAACATAGATACAAGTTTTGGCCCCAAAACACCAACGGAAAAGCCTATCAACAGAGTTGTGAGAGAAAGCAATGACAATGTGTCAACCTTCAGGAAACATAAAGGAACATCACAAGAAATGCATGAGACCAGATTCACAACAAGCAATAGTGTTTTTTCAACATAAGCATCAGGAGAAAAAAAAAACTGAAATTAGCTAACTTAAACCATCATTAATTATGATTGGACAAAAGTAATCATAAATGACTAAAAATAACTTGAATAGATTCAAACATACATTTCTTTCAGCTCTTTGACTTTGGCCTGAGATTGAGCATCCTGTGCCAGCAATATGCAGGAGTCCTCCTGCAGCTTCCTCTTGGACTTTGTTACATCAGAGGGTTGATCAGAACTACCATTTTGCAGTTCATGTTGGTCAAACCCTCTCCCTTTCCCTAAGATGTGCGTTGTGCCATTTCTCTCATGGAGATGTGATTTAACTGAACAGGGGAAAGCAGTACCAGCAGTACCAGCAGTACCAACAGTACCAACAGTACCATTTCCATTGTGGGAAGAATGAACTTGACTCTTGTCACCATTAGAATCACCGACTTTCAGATTGTTATGATTAGAATGCGCAACTACTTGGGTCCTCCCGTTGGAGGAGTTCTTATTCTCTTTGTCGATATCATTCCTGTTTATTGAAGTTGAAAGATCTTTGTCACACTTGTTAACAGGAACTGGCCCTTTGATATGCCCATTACTTTCCCCCAACTGATTCTTAAGTGCATGCACCTTTCCATTGCTAACTGCAGGAACTCCTTTGGAACCAATATTTTCAGCAATGCTGAACTTCATCCGCGGGCCAGAAGACACTTTATCACCATTGGATGAGGCAGACACATACTTCCATGAAGAATTTTCAGTTAATGGTTTTGATTGTGCCGGTTTTGGTGGAATAGCAGAAGCCCGCTTCTTAGATGCTTTGATGCCATTCAGATCACGAGATTTTACTCCATTGGCAGCAGAAACTGCATTGGCAGATGCTGACCTTTGTTTGGCGCGAGAGAAAAACAGGATATAGACCTTTTCTGATAAGACCTCATCCAAAGTGGCCAGAGAAACCAATGAATCATTACAGCAATACCACCGGCCCACTGAGTCCTGTTTCCATATAGTCAACAGTGAATGATCGAAAATTTACAATAAATAGTCTTAAAAGGACAAAAAGGATACATGAGGCAGACCTTTATATAAGCATAATAGTGTCCTGAGTCTGGTGAGCAGCCTGCATGCACAATAGTACCAAAAAGATTATACTGCGGTGACGTATCCTGCACAAAATCCCAGTCATCACATGTTGATAGGCAAGTGATTGAAGAAGATAAAATGAGCACAAATGAGTAATGACACCAGAGAAGAAAGTAAACGGAGCTATTCCAGAGCACAATTCACAAGTGACAACCAGGAGAAAGTCATGCTGATACTTCTCAAATGAAACCACCACAATGAGGAAGCAGCACCCATGCAAACCTAGAGAATTCATATTTCTCATGAATCAGATGTATTGTTTGGTTCTTTTTCTGAGTAAAGAGAAACTACTACAGAGCACCAAGGGTATGCAAGCCCACATACAGAAAGAACTCGGAACCAAAAAGAGCTCAATTACAGGGGCTGACATTTACAATATCAATCAAAATATTTACATCCACTTGTAAGTCTACAGTATAAAATAAGTGTAAGACTTTTAGCCAATCCACGACACTTACAAAAACAGTTCTCTCCTCTCTTTCAAAGGCTCTCTTGTTCCACTCTTTCCACAATCAACCAAAAAATAGATAGAGACATTGAACATTCTTCTTTTCCTAACATTAGGCAAGGACCTGCCAATCCCATAATTCTTGTCTAATAGATCCTCCTATAAACCAAGTTAGCCCTATGCAAGCATAAGAGGCCGCCCATAAGAACATAATGTTCTTGTCCAAGGGTAATGAAGGAAAAGATGTCTCACAGCATCTACCTCTCCTCTATCACCAAGAAAGCATCTATTGACCAACACTTCCCCACTTTCTTGGAAATTACCTGAGGGGAGAATAAGTTCCCTAATTGCTTCCCCAACAAAAACAGAGACTCTAGTAGGAGGAGCTCATGAATCACATAAATCATTTGATATAGAGACAGCATCAACTCATAAATGCTTTTTTTTTATTTTTTTCCTGAGCAATCCATATGTTGTGTCATATTGGTTTTGTCCATCCAGCCATTGGTCCTCTAACAGATATCTTAACCCCTATCAAGATACATAAGGTAGCATTTTCTCGATCTCGATTGGAGAAACAACTTAACTAGAGAGTACCTCTAAAACTAAATAAGAATATCATTATCTTCCCATATAGTCCTCAAACTCTTTTTAAGTTGATTAAATTAAAATCTCTGGTTACATGGAAGCAAGCAGATTGCCAAAAAATTAATCGCGTCTACCTATAGATCTTCTTTTTTTTTTTTTTGTTAAACATGCTATATATACCTGAAACAATGCCCATGACACAAATATCTATCTGTGCGTGAACTGAGAGGTAAAATGCCACACAATTTCTATTCTTAGAGCTGTAGCCAAGAAAATAATGCATTAGTCAACTTCAATTTCTTTTATGCTATCATTGGATCCCTTGATGCAAGATAGATACTACAGATGACAGAAAAAGATCAAAGAAATAAGAGTACAAAAATTAGATCAGAAAAGAAATTCTGCTAAGCATATCAACAGGAGACCCCGAGAGGGCAATGTCAACATACCTGGCTTTCTTTGCACATGAAGCTCGAGAGCACCAAAATTTCTTCAAACGAAATAGCCTTATCAATCTTCCCACCATATATACCTTCGAACCTCTTTGCAAATCAAATAAGACGACAATAACTGCTTAAGCCACCGAGCAACACAATTAACAACAGTAAACACGCACAGTAAAGCAAACAACATACCTTAAACTGGATTACAAGAACATTAGGTGCTTGAAAGAGCGACATTTGCTTCCTAGCCACAACCAATTTCTTACAACTGAGCAAGCACAAGTATCTGATTTAGAATAAAGAAGCAAAGTTCATCGAGGTAAATTCGAAAGTCGAACCACTTACTTCTCGCACTTGTACTTATTGCTGCCTTCCAAAACTTCTGGCTGGAAAAATTTGTGCAACGCTTCCTTAATCGAACTACTTTGCAAGACATCTAGACTAATATCCATAATATCATCGACCTTGTTGGATTCCACTCCACAAGATAAACACTTGACCTGACTCTGCAGTGCCCCGCCGAAAATCTCCTTAACAACGGAATCGCCACAGTTGGGTGGCTCGGCACCATTGCGTTGCTGCTGCTGCCGCAGCTTCTTGAGGCGGAGGCAGGTGTTGTGGCACGCATCGATCACGTAGCGGAGGAACTCGTGCGCGTCCTCCTGGCGACCCCACCGAAAGTTCTCCGAGTACAGGCGCAAGCAGCTCTGGATCTTCACCGGCGCATCTTGCTGCTGATCCGATCTCAGAGATCGCACTATCCACCTCTCTAGTATACAGAAGGGGCAATCTCGCTTCCGCTCCACATCCGCACCCGAATCGCCTGAAAAACCGAAATCCCCCAAAATCAAAAAAGCTTCTCACGCCCTAGGGCACAAAAAAAAAAAAGAAGACGAAAGAAAACGCCCAAATCCTAACGCCGCCAGCGCCAGAGCCCCGTCGAATTAGCTAAACAAGGGCGCCGACGGCACGAACGGGATGAAGAAATCGAGAAGAGAGGGCGGGAAGGGGGCGGCTTACATAGAGAGGAGTGGAGGTTGCGGAGGCAGAAATTGGCGAGGGGAGGGGTGTAAGTGAGGCACTGGAGGACGCTGTTGATGTAGCAGGAGTTGCCGAGGTTCCTGAGGCCGAGGGGAGGTCCGTTCTTGCGCTTGAGTCCCAGCAGGCTCGGTTGCCAGCCCATCTGCAGCCGGTGGTGGTGGTGGTGGTGGTGTTGGTGGTGGCGGTGGGGCAGCTGCAAGGCCATCAACGACGAAAACGACGACGACTACTACGACGACCGCCTTCTTCTCCTCCGTCCGCCCCCGCCCTCGCACGCGCATTGCACGGCGGCGGCGCCGCCCCGCGCTGGCCACTCGCTCTAATCGCCGATCCCCGCGGCCCCGATCGCGCCGCTCGCATCGCTCCCGGCGGTCCCCGTCCCGCGGCGCCTCGTCCTCCTCCTCGTCGCCGCCGTCTCGTCGACACAAAGCGCGTTCTCAATCTCTCTCGCAGCCTTCGAAGGGAAGGAAGACGGGGGGGAACGGTGCGGTCTTTCCTCCAGGCTTCGAGGGGGTAAATAATCCCACGCGGTCGGGACTAGGATCGCCGTCGCCTTAAATCATAACCGGATTCGCTTCTTCGTTTTTCCATCTTCAATTTTTCGGAGCTTTCCCTTGTAAAAAAAAATTGTAAATAATGCGGGCGCTCGGAATCATAGCTCCAGTATCATCCTCCCTCCATGGAATTTGCAGTAGCAGTACTTCCATATTTAAAATGCAAGCTTCTCTCATCACTCGAGCAATCAATCGGGATCTTACAAATTCCTACTATTTCTTACTCATTAAGGAAATAAGCATTTTTTTATAGGGGGAGATCGAATGTTACATTACCTTAATAGTTCACTCCAAAAAAAAAAAAATATATAAAAAAAATTATATTTAAGTAAATCCTTCGTTAATCATGCAAATTTTAGTGGATTGAGCTCATCCTTTGATTGCCCATTCACGTGCCTCTGATTAATTTATTTCCATATAATTTTACGAAACAAATGAGCTCATTAAATGTTATAGTTATCGTTATATAATTATGAACGGAGATTTTATACATCTTAAAAAATAACTTATAAAAATATATATCTAAATAATTTTTGGTTTTTTCATGCCTTGCATTACAACAATACGGTGGCTTTTGTGTGCGTATATATTACAAAGTGAATTATGGATACCATCGTAGATCATCGAATAATAGGTAAAAGAACATTTTTTTTCTCCATCTCCATATTACATTCTTGACTAAATTATCTTTCCTTGGTGCCCTTTTCCTTATTTTCTATTGTTGCTTTTGTTGGTCTGAGGATCATTCGATTTTCTATAAGGACAATGATTCGGACAGGACCAAACTAGAACATAGATTCACCAACGAGTCAAAGATGGGAAATTCGTTATTATTACTTTTACCGACCTTACCGGGCATGAATATCCAGAGAATTATATAAGACAAAGCTTAAATCATTGCCGGTTTTGTACGGTCCCGACAGGGGCCGTGCTAAATTTATAAGACTACCATAAAAGAGCATAGGGAATTTAAAAAATGATAAGACTTTTATCTTCTAATTTTTCGTGGATTTTTCTTTTTGCGGTTCTCGATCGAGCGGCGGAATCAGATTTGCTCGGGGATTAACCGTCTCGGTCTGTTGCTAAATGAGGAAAGAATTAGCGATTAAGGAAGCTTCCTTATAAAGATATCTGCTTTTATTTTCCTTTTCTCTTTTTTCTCTTTGGTTGGATAAGGATCATGTTATGAAAGATTAGACAACTCCCCAATGTTGAATTTTCTCCGCGACAGATTTGTCTTGGCGGTAGTTTTGATTGGAGATGCTTATTGCCTTGGATAAACTTGGCCTCCGACAATACCAAATATAGAAGATTTAGGATACGTTTAGAAAGGTTTTGGGAAAAATCTTTGGAGAAATGTAATGACCGTTAAGTTAAAAAAAAAATTCAAAATACAAATTATATTTGGTAAATAGTATTGTAAATGTTCATTGTGAAGTACTTTTAAATAAAATAATGTTCGGAGAAATTATATTTGTTAAAGACTTTCTTATTGAAAAAAAGGAAAAAAAAAAAGTTGGCCGACCAAGGGCAAGAAATGGCGAAGGGTTGGCAGTCCAACAACCCCCGGCAAGGGTCACATGATCCTCCGGCAACCTTCGCCGTGACCCAGATCGTGCGGCCTTGCACGAATATCGTCGTGACCTAGATTGCGTGGCCTTGACCACCTCCACACAGAGGTTGTGGTGCAGCGAATCGCCATGACCCAAATCACACGAAGGTCATTGTCTAGGGCCGCAATCTAGGCCACGAAGGTCAGCCACGCAATCGAGGTTGCGGTGACCGTTGTGTGACCCTCGCCAAGGGTAGCCGCACCACCTGCCTTTCATCAGCCCTGCTCAACAAGGAAGAAGAAGATGAACAATTATCGAGGACAACGCTAGAAAAACAAAAAATTAGCAAGGATAATTTCATAATTTTTTTTTTTTTGGTAAGCCTAGCTCGGCATGCCTAGCTGCCTTGGGCTTTCAACTTTCTTCAGGTTGGTTTTTGTGAAATGGGGTTTTAAAAGAATTTACCAAACATCTACAATTTAGTTCAAGAAACTTTGAGAAAACCTTTTCCAAATGCACCCTTAATCATGGATCTGGCGATTACAAGCTCACCTGAGCCAAATTAAACCAAAGAGCATTACTAGGTAGGAGAAAGTTGTCTCAAGTGACGAGAACATCATGCAATTTAAATCAGATTTTGAAAATCGACAACTAAATAAATAGTTTACAGTTGATTGGTATCTTTCCTTCAAATTGTCTACATTGTTGATGCGTACTTCGCACGAGCTTTTGCCAACCTAGTCTATGTTCATATGATAGATTTCCGTTCATACCTCGCGGCGAGTTTAATTTCCTCTGGATCATGTAACAGAGTTAGCTCTCAATCCAATGGGGATATGTCGTCTTTGTACTTGTTTTCCTTTTGTTAAGCTAATAAGGACTAACCGGGGATAATGAACAACCGTGCCCGTCGGTGGCCTGTCTCTTTCGCTGAAGGTGAGTTTCCCTCTATCCCTTCCGGTGATAGCTTCCCCGTCTCATTACCCAAACCCATTTTCTCTCCTTGAGCTCTAACAATGAACAAATTGATTTCTAAAACCCTAATATGGTTGTTCCCGCAACTCTAGCAAGCGTTTTCTGCAATTTAAAAAGCTCCCTTCATTCCCAACTCAACCCATCCTCCCAACCAAATCCTTAACCCTTCCCGACAACCCAATCTCCGCTTCACCGAGTATTTCTTGTATTTCGGCAAAGATTATCTTCAGCCATGGAGGGCAACCACGAAAACCAACTCCGATTGCTGGCGCTTTGTAAACGGATGGGGTACTTATGGACCGCGGATGATATCATAGAGCTGAATGCCAACATTCCTGAGGTACACAAACAGGCTGATGAGTATCTATTGTATGGGAAATTATTCTCAAAACCTAATGTCAATTTTCAAGCATTTTGGGCTACAATGAAAAGGGCTTGGAAATTAGAAGATGTTAAATGTGAGGTGATAGAACCGGGTCTCTTTGTTTTCATATTTAAATCAGAGGAAGAGCAGAAAAGAGTACTACAGACAAGCCCCTGGTCGTTTGCAAGTAATTTATTAGTTTCACAGGACGGTGACCCTACCGCTCCCAAGCACTGCTATGAATTCATATATTGCTCCTTTTGGGTGCATCTTATGAGGCTTCCATGTGCTGCTCTGTCGAAGGATTGTATTCGGCTAATTGCTGGAAAAATGGGGGAGGTAGAGGAAGTTAGAATTGAAGCTAGAAACAATAGTTCACGCAATGCTATGCTATTTCAAGGCCAAAAACCACAAGAAACTCAAATAATTAGCGAAGCCTTCCTCTCCTAGCAGCTATATGAAAATTGGAGTCCACGAAAGGAAGTGATTACCTCCGAATAGAACACATGGGTGCCTCCAGATCCGGGCTCTTTGAAGCTAAACGTTGATTGCTCTTGGCAGGGAGGGAGATCTAAGGGCTCGATAGCCGGAATCTGCAAAGGTGCTGACAGGGTGTGCATCGCCGGTTTTGCGCAGAAGATTCGAGCCCAATCGACTTGCATAGGCGAAACCCTAGCTATCTTACAAGGACTCATGTGGTTGAAGCAGTTTCGAACTGATTTGACAGGAACAACTCCAACTCGAATTGATCTACCCATGTACATCTCCAGCGATTGTCTTCCAGCTATGGACTCTATCTTGGGCCGAACAGAAATTCCCTGGGCTTCTCTTTGTCGCGTACTTGACTGTAGACAGCTGATGGCCCAAATGGAAAACGTCTACTTGTTGTTTAAGCCGCGCCAAACAAACTGGGCTGCTGATTGGATTGCGAAAACCCACAAAGTCGGGCATCTTCCTAGTAATTGGGTCTCAAAGCCCCGCATGATCTTTATCTTATCTTATGTTTAGACTTTTGTACTACTTGTAATTCACCATCTTAGTATTAATCAATGAAGTATTTCCGACCAAAAAAAAAAAAAAAAACTAGTAAGGACTAGCTATTCATGACCGAACAAATACATGTAGGGTATAGTTACATGAAATAAATAAGGATAATGATACAAATAATTATTAAGCTTTGGCCTAATGTGCAATTCGGTTTCCGAGTTTTTGATTTGTTTAATATGGTTCATGGATTTTATCTCAATGTATAATGTTGTTTCTAAACTTATAATTTATTTAATATGATATCTAAATTTTTGGTACATATTCAAGTTAATCTCTAGATTATATAAAGATATTCAATATCATCTTTCTATTAAATCAAGTTTATGGACAAAATTGAATATTTTTATATAGCTCTAGGAACATATATAAAGAATTCAATAATCATATTGAACAAATTAAAAATTTAGAAATGATATAATATATTAAGCTAAAATTAATGAACTACATAGAATATATTTAAAGTTCAAAGACATTGGATTAAAGTTCGGGGATTACTTATGTCATTTTCCCAAATAAGTATATAAAGCATACAAAATCACAATTAAAGAAGACAAACGCACTAGACAATCAGACCCTTCAGACCACCCACAAAATTTTCCCTTCTTTTTCCTTCCACTACTAAAAAATTTGGGCCAGGGAAATGGATCAGTCCTAAACCTCAAAAGCCCTTGCAGAACAATCTCCTGGGCTCATTGACCTGTTTATAACTTCGGCCTGTTATTCTGCTGCGTCGGGCTGAAAAATGTGAACGCATACAAAGTTAAGACAGAAATGAAAATGGCAAGCAGCCTCCTCGAGAAAGTATCTCATACGATGGATGCATCATGTGGCTATGACATATAACGTAAGCGACCAACTAAAAGCGAGGTGTACATACACATGCCATCACGTAAGATGAGAGATTCATTGCATGCGAAACACCACAACATTCTCTCCTGTCTATTTAGGCCGAAATCGAATTTTGACCTTAGAAATATCAAATCTAGCTTACATTGTTTTTGGCCAGAAAATCCGGCATACATCAGACGGCTTAAATCATTGGCAAAATTTGTTCCACACAAAAGAAAAATTATGATACCACTCATAGATTCATATCGTAATACATAGCGAAAATATCAACAATGCACCTCATACTTCACCCATTGGCTAGTTGCATATCTTTACTTTTGAAAATACCAGAAACGTATCTAATCTTCCACCTAATTACCACTTACATGCCTCTACTTTAGAAAATACCCAAAATATACTTAAATTTTATCTTTAGATACCGTTTTACACCTTCATATCAATCATCCTTTTGCCACTTAAAGAAAATGTCCATCCTAAGACGCCCACAATTAACACAAACAAAACCACTCAAACACTAAGTGGTATGCGAAATTGTGTCTGTGAGGAGGGGTGATTTTACGTAAGCTTGTTTACAGGTATGTAAGCGTTAATCTCTTTTATTAAACTAGTGAGAGAGGGCTCTTCCCTAAAATAAAATCGAAAGAAGAGAATTATGTTTTCAAATATCCATACCATTATAAAGAGAACTTTTAGATTTGGAATCCACATGAAATTTACTATAACATCGTTAAGATATCTATAATCTTTTAACAACAGAATCTAGATTGGTCATTCATGCGTTTGGCTTGTTTTCTTTTCTTTTCTTTTTATTTATTAAGGGGTAGTTACTTCTACGGTTCCATTGCATTCACACTCTTGCATTATCATACCTCTTATGAACATTTACATCATCCGGAAACCATGCACTTCACCGTTTTCTTTTCAGGTATGATCAGGCTTTTGGCTATTGCCAATCTTCTTACATGGCACGCTGACATAAACAACTTTATTCGAAATGATATCCTAATGAATGATTCGATGTCAATTGGTCAAAATGACTACATTGGAATTTTGCGAAAATTGTTTAAGTTTATATTTGTAAAATTGAAAAGTTTAGAGTTAAATTAACATCAATCCAATATGTTTTGGACTAATTGGGCAATTATCCCCATGTGCCTTAGTTCTAATGTTGCATAAGGTACGGAGGGACATGAATATTGCACATATAAACTGTGAAATTAAGTGAACGGCCATCTTTCAATTATAAGTGTGCTTACGCATGTATTTATTGATTGAAGCCATTTAAGGAAAATTCTTTTATTTTTTTTCGACGGTGCAAATTACAATAATCAACCTATACACCTTGGGAGTGCAAGAATTTAACATGAATTATTGCTTTCCGTTGCATGGGCACATTACACCAAGTTTCATCCCTACGTCAGCCAAGACCCACTCATCTCATGCATTCTTATCCATATAAAATCAGTACGTGCAACGCAATCTCCAAAACAGGAGCTTACACTGTATTCCTTTCATTTCAATTTTTCATGCTCATCCATTCCTGAAAAGAAAACAAGGAACAATTACATCACATTTTTTTTTTCAATATTTTTCTTTCGGAGACATGAGTGATAATGAAGGAAGAAAACTGAGAAACACACAAAGGACGTGTGGTGGAGGGAAGCCCAATCGCCTTTGTTTGGATTTGGCTTCCAATGCTCACCTCCAATTGCTCATCCGCAGGGACTCGTAATTCACCATCGCTTGCTCATAAACTCGGAATTGTAACGGGTTACATCGTCCCCACCGTTCTTGTCTCCTTCCTATCCATATTTATTGGCTTCACGTACGTTCTCTACTCACTCTGTTCCTTTCTCCTTTTCATCCACTTGAACTCGTCTCTGCTGGGTTCTCTGCTTCTGCATGCACTAGCTCCGCAAACCCAAGGTACTCATTCCTCTCTTCCGGTGTTCTTGAATCTCGACGTTATGAGTTCGTTCTCGATGCGACCACCACACCTAATTGTTTGCGTTCTTTTTGTTTTTGAATCTGAACTTAACGAAAATCATGTTCTTGTCGAGTGTGGATATCGATGTTCTCATCATTTGACATGCTGCATACTTGCCAGCTGCTGCCCTCTTCTTGCTTTCCAGATAAAGATGTTGACAAAGCCCATCTTTTAAAAGCTTCAATCAATATCTATTTAACATGGTCTAATGCTTAAGAATTATGATAGAGACACTCTTATCTGATAGGTTTTACCTATTTAGAGCATCTTGCAAGTGCTAACTGAACTTGCCTATGTTTACGGGCAACTTCTTGCTGGTTTGATGAGGTGACCACAATTCTAGGTCCATACAGCCTGATTGTAGCAATTGATCTTCTTAGGAAACTTTCTTGTGCTTGTGAGTAACTTCTCAATGGTTTGATGTCGTGACAATAAGGCTAGGTGCACATTACTTGATTGTTGTAGAAAAGTGGTTAGTCTTCCTTGGAACCTGATATGAAATGCTTACTGACCACTAATGCAGATTATTGGAGATTACCCATTAACGGTCAGCTCCAAAGATGGAGATCACAAATGTCAATGAGTATCAGGCCATCGCGAAGGAGAAGTTGCCCAAGATGGTCTATGACTATTATGCATCAGGAGCAGAGGACCAGTGGACTCTCCAAGAGAACCAATATGCTTTCTCCAAAATCTTGTGAGTTCTCTATGCTTTGGTGGTCATATGTTAGCCCTGCCAGCACCAAACTTCATTCCTTTCCAACCTGCTGTATCGGTATACCTTCCCAAGGGACAAGATTTTGGGCTCTAAAAGTCTATTGACAAAGAAATATCTTCGATGTGCAGGTTCCGACCCCGCATACTGATTGATGTGAGCAGGATAGATATGACTACCACTGTCCTGGGATTCAAGATATCAATGCCTATCATGGTTGCCCCAACAGCCATGCAGAAGATGGCTCATCCTGAAGGTGTTTGATCTTTTCTCTATGTCCACATACTTAAACAGCAAAAGTGAGCTCAGGGCATGCTAAACACCTTTTCCCTTTTCAGTGCTCCGACAATATTGCAAATTATGCTACCTTATCTCTTGTAGTAGAAGAAGAATTTTAATCCTTTATAATAAAGCTTGTAATTTGCTATTAGGCCTTTGCTAACATTACAGAGAATTAGACTTCTTGCCTGATGGTTTTCTGTTATCTGTCCAGGGGAGTATGCAACAGCAAGAGCTGCATCAGCAGCTGGAACCATTATGGTAAAGTTTCTTGCACTTTAGCTCCAATTTCAATAGGTCTGCTGAGTACCGCTCTGTCAAAATTGGCAGTAACTGTTTGTCGATAACACTTTCAAGACTGTAGATACATGAAATCTTTCTATCATCTTTTTGGTGTTTGTCAAATGATGAGGAAGCCTATTCTAAATCTGCTAACAATTTCGTTTTTAGGATACTTTGATATGTATCATGGTGCTTCACTTATAAAATCTTCACTTTTCGTGCAGACATTATCTTCATGGGCTACTTCTAGTGTTGAAGAAGTTGCTTCCACTGGACCTGGAATCCGCTTTTTCCAGCTTTATGTAAGCTGAACATGCGTACCTTCCATTCCAAATAGATCGGGTTCATCTTGCTCTTTAAAGATTTGAGTAGTCTAATGCTAACCCTTTATTGCCGTGTTCATAAAATAAGGTTTACAAAGACAGGAATGTAGTAGCTCAGCTTGTGAGGAGAGCTGAAAGAGCTGGCTTCAAGGCCATTGCACTCACTGTTGATACCCCTAGGCTTGGTCGCAGAGAAGCTGACATCAAGAACAGGTGCATCTCTAACTGCCTACATAAGAAATTAGTTGGTTCATTATTGGGTTCGCTGTGTCTTTTAAATTGCACAGCGAAGAAAGGATGTATTGGATTAGAATAGGTCTGATTGGCTCCTTACAGGTTCACATTGCCACCATTCTTGACATTGAAGAACTTTGAAGGTCTAAACCTTGGAAAGATGGATAAGGTGAGTGATAAGTTTCATTCTGCTATATTATATTCGGTAAAAGTCTGATTCCACTAATCTGTATGGGTTTATTTCAATGTTTTTTTATCCTTGCAGAGTGATGAATCTGGACTTGCTTCATATGTTGCTGGTCAAATTGATCGCACTCTGAGCTGGAAGGTAAGTTAGCTCATGCAAAATGCATACAGTCTTCTTTGCGTTGAATGTCGTTGATTAATGTGCTGTAGTAATCAATTGGTCATGATAGCCTCTTTAAAAAACAATTTTAGCTCAAACTCTTTTCAGGTAGAACATGAAATAGAAGGCACCATTGCCATCTGAATTCATTCCAGCATATCGCCTGAGCTGAGAAATTGATGATGGTTACTTCTTGATCAATTTTTCGCCAGAAACACGAATATCTGTTCCATCCTTGCAATGTTGCCATTTCTACTATATTGAATGACAATTATATGAAATGAGAATTCTCAGGAACTGGGTTTGAATGGAGTTTCTTCATCTTTTCTTCCACATATATTCAAGCTTCTATGATGGGGTTTGTGTAGGATGTGAAGTGGCTTCAGACTATCACCTCACTGCCCATCCTAGTGAAGGGTGTGCTTACGGCTGAGGATGGTTAGGACGCTGAGACTCACCAAAGTTTCGCTGTTCCATTTTAGATGATATCACTGGGCAAAGTGGACTTACCATAACTTTGTCTGTGCAGCTCGACTTTCCATTCAAGCTGGAGCTGCTGGCATCATCGTGTCCAATCACGGTGCTCGGCAACTGGACTATGTTCCTGCCACCATCATGGCTCTGGAAGAGGTAAGAGCACCTTAAGTCATTTCCTTTGAGACATGTCCTTATGAGCGGAAGGCCAACTCCAACATGCCTGAGCAAGTTTCGATTCTGTCATCATCATCTTCTCATTTGAAAAATCATGATGTCGAGTCAGGTTGTTAAAGCTGCGCAAGGACGGGTGCCTGTGTTCCTGGATGGCGGTGTTCGCCGTGGAACTGACGTTTTCAAAGCATTGGCACTTGGAGCCTCTGGCATATTTGTAAGTTCTGAAATTGTGCACGTATCTGATTCTCTCAATATGAAACGTAAGCGATCATCTCTGGGGCGTCCCTTGCTAGCTCCTAATCCATGAATCTAACGCATGCTTTGCTCAAGTTGGACTCATCTTTTGAGCTCTCTTTTCAGATTGGACGCCCTGTCGTGTTCTCATTGGCTGCGGAAGGCGAGGCCGGCGTAAGAAAGGTACTGCAGATGTTGCGTGAGGAGTTTGAGCTGACCATGGCGTTGAGCGGTTGCCGCTCTCTCAAAGAGATTACCCGTGACCACATTGTGACCGAATGGGATGTCCCTCGCATCCGCCCAGCACCCCGGCTATAGACGTGATCTCATCAGCCGAGCAAGTGCGGCATGCCGAGAGATCGGGGGATACCATCTCAAGCTCCTGCCTGCATTTTCACTATGGACAAACACTTTTTTTTAAGTTTCGCTCAATCATGCGCTGTGTTTGAAGATTTCTAAGCTAATGTAAACCATGGGGAATGGTTATTATTTCGTGGCGAACTGCTCCGTGCTGTATATTTCTGTTACAATCAGAATTTCAAGTACTCGCTCTCTTTAGCATCTGAAATTCCGTTGCAGCATTGAGACTGATTCATGTCGATTCGCACAGCACTACTGCACAGTATGCCAATCCGAAAGAAGAAAAGAACTTTATCTCAGATAACCAAAAAGAGGTCGATTATGCCGTGTTACATACTTCTGACATAAGTATACCTAAGTGCTAAAACTTGGCACGGAAGGACATTTAAAGTAACAAAAGTTTGAAAAGTGACATTAAGTACCAAAATCGGAATAACATGGATCGCTTAAGTGCCACTCCAGTTAAAATTTTGGTCAAAATGCCGACGTGGCAATTTTCCTAACAAAGGAAATGCAAAACCACGCCGTTTTACACGTTGACATAGTTAAACAATAAAAAAAAACATTTTGATGCTTTGACGTGGTAAAAAAATTAATATAAATTAATTAAATTAAATTAAAACTAAATTTATTTAAAACATTTAAAAATAAAATAAAATATTAAAAAACTAAAAATTAAAAAAATTAAAAAAAAAAAAAGGAGGCGGTTAAGGGCTGAGCCCTCGCCGTCGAAAGGGCCGACCCCCTTTTTTGTTTTTTGTTTTTAATTTTTAGTTTTTTAAATATTTTTATTTTATTTTAATTGTTTTAAATAAGTTTAGTTTTTAAATGTTTTAAATTTTTAGTTTTTTCAATATATTTTTTAAATTTTTTTAAATTTTTAGTTTTTTAATAGTTTTATTTTATTTTTAAATGTTTTAAATAAGTTTAGTTTTTAATTTAATTAAATTAATTTTTATATTAATTTTTTTATAACGTCGGCACTAAAATGACGTCATTTAGCACTTTTTGCTGGAAAATCGCCATGTTAATATTTTGGCCAGATTGTGCGCATGACAACGCTTTTGATTGGAGAAGAGTTTTTTTTTTTTTTTTTTTAGAAATAAATCTTTTATATTTATTTTGGAGAATAATTTCGAAAGTAAAAAACCCGTTTGGTAACTATATAAAATTTATACTTTTGGAATAGAAAAAAAATAGAAATGCGTTTGGTAACGTAATAATTTTTTTTTTCCTATTTATTTATTTTTTATTTTTGCTCACGGACGCGAGATCGCCGCATTCGCCGACATGACCTGATGTCACGGCGACCGCCGTCGCAAAGCCCATCGTGGCGGTGATCGACGGACGGCGGCGAAGCGGCGGCCTGCGGCAAGAGAGAGAAACAAAAGAAAAAAAAAAAGAAAAAAAGAAGAAAATCGGCTTATTTCTATAAATTGTTCTTGGAAACAAAGTTATTTTTGTTTCTCAAAATTGTTAGAAAAAAATAGATAAATTGTTCAAAACAACAAGTTTTTTTGTTTCTCAAAACAAGAAAAAAATAGAGAAATTGTTCCTAGAAACAAATATTTTACTAAATAGGTTTTTGTTCTTATTTTGTTCTAGGAAATAAAAGAGCAGAAATTGGGAGAAACTTAAACGTTATCATGCGTTGCCTAAGTGATCTATTTTGCTCCGATTTTAGTATTTAAATGTTACTTTCTAAACTTTTGATACTTTAAGTGTCCTTCCTTTTCTAGTTTTGACACTCTAAATATCCGTACCTCCATATTTCTTTTGTCACATTAAAGCACGCTAGTTATAGACAGAAACGTTGTAATCCTTTTGATAAGAAAATTTGGGGAAAAGGTATGAATTACCTTGGAACCTGTGGGGCGCCCTTTAATCTGGGCATTTGCATTTCCTCCTTAGTATCTTATTTGGAAATTTATGTATGTATAGTCGTATTAAGGTTCTATGGGTGAGATCGACTGAACTTAACTAAATTAGTGTGGAACCGAATATCATGACTCCCAAATTTTGACTCAATATACAATATAATCTTTAAACTTTTAATTTGTTTAATATTATCTTTCAATTATTAATAAATATTTAATATGATTTTTAAATTATATGAAAATGTTTAAAAGTTTATGGACCATATTATATTATATAATAGACCAAAAGTTCAAGGATGATATTGCATATTGGATTAATGTTAAAAAATTATTCATCTCGTTTCTTTCAACTCCAATAAGCTGAATTAAACAGAACGAAATTCAAGTTGAATTACCCAGCAAGACAGATCACCACTTTACTATCCGGCGGTCAATCCGGGGACGATTGGGGTCAACCATCTTCTTCGTCACCTTCGTCTCTTCGACCCTTCCCTTTTTTCCCGTCAGGTAACAGTCGACGATGCGGCAACACCTCCGATCCCTTCGCCATCGATGTTCCGATCTTCCGCTCGCTTGAGTCCGCAGCCTTGAATCCATCGGGCTCCGTCAAGCCTCTCTCGATCGAATCGCCCCCGATGGAGGAGGGCTCGGGCAAAAGGGCGGGCGGAAGACGCAGAGCTTGCGTGGTCGTCCTGGGTGATTTCGGCCGGAGCCCCCGGATGCAGTACCACGCTCTTTCCCTCGCTCGTCAGGTCCGTCGATCGATACGTGGTCTCGTGTCTCGCGATTCTCGCTGGGGATTCGATTCGACGTCGTTCTTGCTTTCGTTGCGCTGCTTGGCCGTGTGAGGCGATGGGATTACTTGTTTGCGGCCTTCGCGGCGTCGGCTTTGCAATTTGCCCATCTGATTCTTTTGGTGTCGTCTGGAACGTCTGCTCATCGCTGCTTGCTCAATTTCTCGCGTGCCCGGTGTCTGGTTCTCTGCGCTACTCATTTGTGAGCTCGGTGTTTTGCAGGCATCTTTGGAGGTCGATGTGGTTGCGTACGGAGGTAGGATTCTGCTGTTGATGGCTGTGGCGATACTGGTAGCTCGAGAGTTTGGTTCTTGGTCTATCTGATGATGACTTCATGCTCGTTTTGAAAAGTTTCTGCATTGTCAATATGCTAAGCCAGGGTGTCATTAAAGATTATTACAGTACTTGAGGACCCTGAGTATGAAAGTTCAGTTCTTTTCAGGAGGATAGAATATTTTTCAGGGTGGATTCAGATAGATAATTTCTTATTTGGTACATCTTGTGTGGCGATTTCTTACCCTATTGAAACGAATGCGTTTTATTCAAGCTTCGATTCAACAAGTTCATCCAAAAATGAAATGCCCATTTAACTTGTGGATGTGAAATTGGATGACAAGAAGTTAAGTATGCACAACAGATGTGATTGAAGAGAACATATTCTAGAGTTTGCCGACATGGATACATGATCATGTGTTGGACTGATCTATTATACTATGCTTAGGTTCTGTTACAATGAGTGACAATGTTCATCTTTAATTTCGTTTTTTTAGAAGAATTTGCTTGCGGTAATCTTTTCTTCATGGACAGGTTCTGAGCCGCATAAGGCAGTTCTAGAGCACGAGTCTATTCATATCCATACCATGGTACGTGTTGGAGTTTATTTCTATACACTGATACCAAATTCCTGCTTCTAATAAGGAAGTAATGACAAAATCATGCTACTTATGATGGAGTCATTTTATATGATTGTATATCTTGTCTGGTTCCAGGTGCAATGGCCGAGATTTATGCAGGGTTGGCCCAAGATATTGCGTCCATTGATGCTTGTAATGAAGCCGATTTATCAATTTCTCATGCTCCTTTGGTTTTTGTTCGTCAAAGTACCTGCTCCTGATGTTTTTCTTGTGCAGGTGAGTTTCATTTTTTTTATAGAGAGAGTATAGATTTGGTCTTTAGTTGGGTTCTAAGTCTCCATGGGTAAATTGCTTCTTTCCCAAGTCTTATCTGAGAATCTTTGGTGCTTTTGCAAATGCTTGTCACAAGGCATATCGCATTTATAACTGGTGAGCTATTCTGTTGAATTACTGTTCAATGGAGCCATTTCTGAACTTATCATATGATTGGCTTTTGCAGAATCCACCTTCAGTTCCAACCTTGACGGCTGTCGCATGGGCCAGCTGGATAAGGCGTTCAGCATTTATCATCGATTGGCATAATTTTGGATACACTTTACTGGCTTTGTCTCTGGGAAGAAGTAATCTATTTGTGGTGGTATATCGCTGGTATATATTGAGTTACCTTACAGGAGTCTGCTTAAAGGGCTCTCTTGTGCATAAAATCTGAGTTTCCTATCTTGATAGGTTAGAGAAACACTACGGAAAGATGGCAAACGGTTCATTTTGCGTCACGAGAGCAATGCAACATGAGTTAGCTCAGAATTGGGGAATTAAGTAAGATGGTCAGAGAAATATTTGGGAATTGTTATTGTGATCTCATGAGTTATATTCTTGAGCCTGCTGATAGTCCTTAGTTTCCACTTCTGTTTACAGAGCAGCAGTTTTGTATGATCAGCCTCCTGAATTTTTCCATCCTGCTTCCCTTAAGGAAAAGCATGAGGTGATACACCATTTTCTTTGTCTTTTCCCCCGGACGTTTCTTGGGTTCTTTTGAATTTTATCAAACTGAACAGATCACTGGACTATTATATAATTTTAGTTGCTCAATAGATCAGTTAAGGGTAACTGAACAGATAGCTATTGGATGATTGTAGTTATTTTGCAGATTGGATAAAAATTTCCAGTTGCCCCTTGGTGTGCGGGACTGTTTTAGCTGTGGTAACGTTTTCTGTCAAGGGAATGTTTACTTATCTTTTTTAGATTTAATGTCAGTGCAATCATTTAGGTTCTTCAATTTACTTGCAGAAACTACTACAACCAGAGACTCTACCTCAGATGAGACCCTATTTACCACTCTAGTTGACTCTGATATTTGTGTGAAGGCAAACAGGCCTGCCCTTATCGTCAGTAGTACAAGCTGGTAAATCATTCTTTTTAATTTTGGTCAGCCTTTTACCTATATACTGAAGGGAATTTTAAGGCCTTTTCAGCAAATATCCTTCTTTTGTTTATTGCTTCACATTACATCTTCTGGGTTTGTTGTTTCATGGAAACTAGTTAGCTGTCTAAACAAGTTCTGAATAAACACACACATATATCTTCTTGCACATGCATACAAACGCACTCATGACTATGCAATGTACGTGCGCACGAGCACTCATGATGGAGTTGAGAATAAATCTCAAGACTAGATCTTTTTTAGCATGATGTTGAGTTGCATTGCTCCATTTCTTGCTGTACTCCCAATTTTATTTACCAATATAGTTAGATGTATCCCTCATAAAAAATGCCAATTTGAATGTGGGCTTTTCCTTGCAGGACGTCAGATGAAGACTTTGGCATCCTTTGGAAGCAGCAGTTATGTATGATAGAAGAGTTGCTGCAATTTTAAATGAAGATGACTCTACTGACAAAGAGGTTCTCTGGAAGGAAATGCACCAGGGAAAGAAATACCTCTACCCCAGGTTGTTATTTGTAATCACAGGTGAGGATAAAACTAGTACTTTATGAGACATGAGTTTCTGGTCATTTCGGCTTTTTTAATCTTTGAAGAATTTGTACAGGTAAAGGGCCTGACAAAGAAAAGTACGAACAGAAGATAAGAAAGTTGAATCTTAAACGTGTGGCATTTAGGACCATGTGGCTATCAGCTGAAGATTATCCGTTGCTACTCGGTATCCGTTGAATTACCTCTTTGATCTGCCAAGCTTCATTAGTTTGCTGATTCTTTTTTTCTTTCCCTCTTTTTGGCTCAAAATTTTTCTCCTTAATTTCAGGATCAGCAGATCTTGGTGTGTGCTTGCATACTTCTTCATCTGGTTTGGATCTTCCAATGAAGGTCTGATCTACAGCTGTGTAGGAATTGCACCATTTACAATACCTCCTTTTGTGGAATCATCCTTTTGTTTTGTTCCTATGTCAGGTTGTGGACATGTTTGGTTGCGGATTGCCTGTGTGTGCTGTTTCATACTCATGGTAGACCCACTGGCCTTCCTACTATTGCAGAATTTGAGCATTGCTTGCGTCATATTACATTGTACACAATAGTTGTCATTTCCTTTTCTTTTTTTTTTAATTCTTCTGTGATTGGTTTTGAAGCATTAAAGAGCTAGTGAAAGTTGAGAAAAATGGCCTTCTCTTCTCGTCATCTTCAGAACTAGCTGACGAACTTTTGGTATGCCCTGGAATCTTGTTTCAATTATTCCATAAGGATGAATTACGTTTCATTGATTATAATGTGCCATAAGCTAGATATATTTGGGGCATTTCAAGGCATTTAACTAATTGCCCTAAGATAACCTACGAAATTATCTACCAGCATCGATATTTCAAATTGACAGACAGCTTACTAATTTCTATTCTTGTTTCTTGGTTGTGGTATGTAGTGATCCGATACATACTCTTTGTATGATTATGTGAGATTTTGTTTTGTTCCGTTGAATCTGCGCAGATGTTGTTGAAGGGGTTTCCAGATGATTGTGATGCATTGAAGTTGCTAAGGGATGGTGCACAGGAAAAAGGAGCCTCTTCAAGGTGGGCTACAGAGTGGGAAGAACATGCCAAGCCATTGTTATTGGAGGCAAGTGCACCTTCTTCACTTGGGATTGCATACTCACTGAGCTAGTTATTGGTTTTGACTAAAATTTCTCAAGTGATCTTTCCAATCTTGAGAGATTTTATTCTTTGCGTAACTGCATGGTTTATTGTCACATTAATCATCATTATCGGGGCATCGGCAATCCTGAATTCTTCCTCTTATGCTCTCTACTCTCCTTTTTACACCAGAGAGTCTTCAATGTTTGTGAAATATATGATCCATATTCCGGAATTTTTGGGCTTATTTAATTGCAGGTTATTTCTCAGAAGGATGAGTGATTTCCAGCTCTCAATAGCAATGTCAATTTTCTTAGTCTAGGTAATGTTAGTATTCTCAGCTATCATATTTTGCCCATTGGTTTATCGCTGTAAATGCTGATTGATGCGTTAGGAATCACAGAAGTGGAGTTCATATCTATTTTACTGTGGAAGACTGAATTGTACTTGACTCTTTAGCATTAGGATTGATGTTTAATCTATGTCTGTGCACGCTCGTGTGTGTTGATGATCGCTATTGTTTTGGCTTAATATATGCTTGGGTGACATTTTAAGGGTGGTCTAATTTAAAATTTGATTGGTTCTGTCTACAGCAGTTGGCAGCCAAAGTCCACTTAAGAAGGGAGGTCACGCGGCTTGACTCGTTTCGGGTTTCAAACCATTTAGGCTGTCAGATCAAAACAGCAGGAGAATTCTTTAGCTTAAAATGCAGATGTGTTCATCAGCCAAGGTGGAAAGATACTCCTGTCCCACAAGCTTTGGATGTCTTGCCATCTGTGTCTTGGGCTTTTATTCTTCTTTGATGGATCTTACTAAAATGACTGTAGACAGTCTCGCTGATCGTTTCATTATGCTCTGGACAATCTCCGTCTCGCTTGGGCTACTGAAACAATCGTGTGAAAGTCGTTTTACTTTGTTTTAATCTGTATGCTTGACGGCACCGACGATGACTGATCTTTAACAAAATAGACAACATTACAACGTCCGCGTTAGATTTGATTATGTTTTGATAATTATATTATCTGGACAACACACATGGGAATGGCCCAAAAAGGGAACAGGGCTACATTTTGAAGGCTGATACTGTCCATCTCTCCCATCGGTCTTGTTTTAGATGTTCTCTTTTTTGGTTTGATTTGGCTTATACTTTTTAATAATGGGTAATCAGTCAAATTAAGAAATTTTGGACAGAAGAACGTTGTTATTTTTTTAGATTTATCGGATTTGTTGATAATATATCGGTATTAATTCCAAAACACAGCAAGTCTAGATCATCTATTTTTTCGGCCAGAAAAAAAAGAAAAATCTATTTTTTTTTCCTTGGTTAAGACCCAAAGCATTGCTCGAAATCCGAAAAGGCAAGAACTGATGGTAATACGGCGCTTACAACTTCATTCATGAAATAGATTTTCCTTTTAGAATTCATTTGGTGAGCCGTTGTTTTCCTTTGCACTTTCATGAATTAATTGGAAAGATGACCCGGGCGATGCCTTAGGACGGAGAAAAAGTTATTGATAAAAATAAAAATAAAAAGGCCATAAATTGTGATTTAAACCTGACTTGCGTAAAATTTTAAAAAGATTCAATGTTTGTACTGATTTAATTTGCAACAATTTGTCTGATAGCAGTTTAAAAAGATAATATCTTTTTTCTAAATTATAGTAATTGTCAAATTCTGGTCATTTTTAGTTTATGTGAGTTTGAGATGTTTTTATATTTTTTTTTACGGTAAATCTTCCTAATATAAAAGAAAATTATATTTATGGTTTGATTTTTTGAAAGCAAACTGAAAAGAGACAAAACAAAAAGACAGAAATGTCTAATTGATTTTCTAAAGAAGTAGCCCACCTCAACACCGAATAAAAAGGGCCCATGAAGGGGAGCCCAACAGCGCGCGCCATCATCAGTTCAGCACCAGTCGGGGTTTAGGGTTTTCTCCCGCCTCCTCTGCCACCAGCATTCTGCTCCGACCACCGACGCACCCCCTTCCTCCTAGCACCTCCGACGATGGCCAAGAAGAGAACGAGGCATCAGAATCCGCAGCCCTTTCTCGCCGACGACGATGAAACCGTCGTCTCGTCGAAGAAGAAGCAGTCGAAACCCGCGAAGAAGCACCAGAGAGAGGAGAAGCTCATATCCACGGGCATGAGCTCGAAGATACTGAAGGAGGCTCTCATTCAGCAGAAGGAGCTCCGGGACGAAGCCGACGAGCAGCAGAACCCTAACTTCTCGCGGCAGTTCTTGGAAGATCAGAGCAAGTTCGCGGAAGAAGAGGAGGACCACGACGACGTCGACGATTTCGCCGGTTTCTCCGAGACTCAGAGTCAATTCGGCAATTACGAAGTGCGTTGGACGTGAATTCGACTTGACCTTTTCTTTATTCATCGTAAAAAAATCGAACTTGAATGTTCGGAAGATTTGATTGCGTTGGGGTTTTGCAGGAGGAGATTGATGAGGACGATGAGAAACTGCTCGAGGCTTTCTTGACCAAGGATGCCGGTCCCCAGCGCACGCTCGCCGACCTTATTGTCGAGAAAATAAAGCAAAAGGATGCCGCCGTTGCTTCAGGTTCTTTTAAAAATCTGTAATTTTTGGTGTTTGATGAATCGCTAAATTGAGTATGTTTGGTCCTGAAAAGTTGTTTCGGTACTGCAGAAGCTCGACCGCTACCTAAGTTGGATGACTCCATCATCAATTTGTATAAAGGGTAACTGATCGCACTTCTAGATTTTGTTTATTTCGAATCCGTAATCTGTGACTATGTAAGTGGGTCTCGCAAGGGATGTGTTGGATGAATGCTGCTTACACAACGTGCAGAGTCGGCGAGTACCTTAGCAAATATACAGCTGGAAAGATGCCGAAAGCATTTAAGCACATTCCCTCGACACAGATGTGGGAGGAGGTTCTTTACCTCACTGAACCTGAGAAATGGTCCCCTAATGCAATGTATCAGGCCACCAGAATTTTTGCTTCCAATTTGGGTGCTAGGAGGGCGGAGCGTTTTTATAAGCTTGTCTTGCTTCCTCGAGTGAGGGAGGACATCCGGAAGAATAAGAGACTGCATTTTGCCTTATATCAATCTCTAAAGAAGTCCCTCTACAAGCCTGCTGCTTTCAACAAGGGTATATTGTTTCCATTGTGTGAGGTACGTGACAATAGTAAAGCCTCACTCATGTCCCTATCCTTGGCTTTTTTCTTGCTTTTTAAGTTTGCTTAATATGCTACCATAGTTTCCTCGTGTTTTAATGTAATTAATTCCTTGAAGCCAGTTTTGACTCACTCTCTAAGCATTATTGGATGTACTGCTCACATCTTCTAATCGGCAATGTTGTTACTTGCTATACAGATATAGTTTGTTTTTATAAGTAGTCTCTATTATGTTAGTAGTGTTTCATCATGCTTCGCCACTATGCTTCACTGACATGGGAATTACTTGTGCAGTCAGGGACGTGTAATCTAAGAGAAGCTGTCATTGTGGGGAGCATACTTCAGAAAGTGTCCATCCCAATGCTTCATTCAAGGTATTTGGCTATTGTAATTTGTGTAACACCAAAGCTAGTGGAGATGTACTTGTATAGTATTTTGTAGGGAAAGAGAATGCCGAAGCATCTGCCAACTGCTGCACATGCACTAGCAAATGAGTATTTTGGTTCTGGCATTTTTTATCAGACTTTTAATGGCTGTTTTGTGTCATGGTCGCATTTCGTGGTGCAATTGTTTTTTTTTTTTTGAATCATAGGCTATCATTAGTGGTGATCTTTATCAGTTGTTCTAAGGATGGGTTATTCTAGTTGATCTTGTTCCCCTCCCAATAATTCTGCTTGGAAAATTTGAACTCTGATATGCTGGAGTAAGCGGAAGAACATTTGCACTCTTATTTGTTTGGTAAATGATGCTCGTAGTTAAAGTTGGTGAGCATGCCTCTTCAAGGTTTCACACGTTTTTCCATTTGAATCTAAACTGCGTGGCTATATCCTTCTATCTTCTTGTAAGTTATATTTGTTCTGGTTGTCTACATGTTTGTAATATGTGCACTCTTTTAGTCGCTAGTCTCTTAAAACTCAACGTGCTCTTATTTTAGCACTTCTGCTTGATCATTTAGGCATTAGGTCTGACTGAACCTTTAACTGGATTTGCAGTGTTGCTCTGTTGAAACTCGCAGAGATGGATTATTGTGGCACCACGAGGTACAGTTTTCCGCTTGTTCAAATAGCTGAATGCATGAAACACGTTTAATCAATGTTATCTTAGCTTATGTATATTATACTCAGATCTGTAACTCTATATGTAGAATAACACTTGATGATACTTTAGTCAAAGTTCTAATATAGCAGTACTTGATCCAGTGAGACATTCACAAGTGCTCGAGCTCTAGATCCATTTCACGTAACATCCATGTCTTTCAAGATAGACCTGCTTTTCCAATATCATGTTGAATTAGTAGTAGTTGAGCCAAAAACTCAGGTATGTTAACCGTATGAACTTGTTGAGCTCTAACTGAAAGATTGAGCATGATGTGGATGTAGAAGTTTCAACTAGCAAGGTTGCCAATCAAGTCATGCTCCGTTAGTTTACTGTGCTGCCGTTAGTCCACCCAAATACCATAATCCCTGGGCCATCCTCTACCTGCATGTTTGGGTCATTAATTATGTGGTTGATTCAGGGAAAAAACAAAAAAAAACTGTTATATAATTCGTTCAACCATTTTTTAAAGCTGATAGTTGATAATAATTAGTTTTCTATAAGCATAGTTAGCCAATCTCAGAATGTTGTGAGGTCAGAATGGTGGATAAAGTAGATGGGTTACTACAAGGGCTTCATGTCTTTTTTTGTCCTATTCTGTGCTAGTAGATGCATGATATATCTCATAATTTATCGAGTAGATTGAGTAGGCAGGATACGTAATTGCCTTGGTTCTTTTTGATAATAAAGGACTGGTTGAAATTGCGGCTGTTACTAGTGAATACGCTATATGTCCCCGCAAGTTAAAACTTTCGGGAGTTGGTATATTTGAGGAGAATCACACTTAGGCCTATCTCCTTTAGTTATTACCTGTGTGTTACTGCTGTTGAAATTATCTCAGATTTTCTTGCTTGGTCAAAGTAGAATGAGCTGCTATCGTAAGCAGAATATTTCAGTGTGTTAACCATATATAGAAGTGGAAAAATTCATGAAATGCTTTTGTGGATTAGTTTTTCTTAGGAGCTTCAATCATTTTTTGTCTCATTCCAAGATTTATCTGTTCTGTATGTTCTTGCAGTTATTTCATAAAGCTTCTCCTTGACAAGAAATATGGATTGCCATACCGTGTTGTCGATGCTTTGGTCGCTCATTTTATGAGATTCTTGGATGACTCGAGGATAATGCCAGTCATATGGCACCAGTCACTTCTCGCCTTTGTGCAAAGGTGAGTATGGCCATTTTATTCTTATACATTGTTGTCTAGTCCTTTTCTTTAGATGCCTTGTAAGATTAACCTGTTAATGTTATTGTCTTGCCATCCTTCAGTGGGGTGACATTCAATGTATACTCCTCTACTTCTTGTTCTTGAATCGAGAGAGAAGGAGAAAGCAGGGGGCTCCCCTGCGCGTGCGGGGTTGGGGGGCGGTTGGGTGGGGGTGGGGTTGATTAGTTTTGTTGTGGTTTTAGTTCATAGTAGGTATGACCAATTTGCAACATTGGGGTATTCTGCAGCTGTCATGTTGTTTATCTCTGTACATTGTCTCTATCTTCTTTTTGTGTTTGACAGTATTGTTAAAAATGCAGGTACAAAAATGAACTGCAGAAGGAAGATAAAGATAACCTGAGGAGGCTGCTTGAAAAGCAGAGACATTATTTGGTAAGATCTTCTTTTAGTGCTTTAATAGGTTGTCTTCAACCAAAGCACGGAGTAGTTGATCATTTTGATCCCTTGATTGCAGGTTACTCCTGAAATCAGCAGGGAGTTGATCAATAGTCGCAATCGTGGAGAGAAAGAGGACCCTATGATGATATATATCCTTCTTGTTTGATGAAGCCCTTCCTTTTTTGTCCATTTTTTCCCTTTTATTTTCTCTTAGTGTGATGTACAATGATAGGTGATAGCTTTTCCGTTTTCTCCTTATTGAACTTGATGCATGTGTGATTGGCCATGGCATTTGTGATGACTATTTGGGATTCTGTTCTTCCTTGACTTTTGAATACCTACCCCAGTATCGGTCATCAATAAGACCATTGATGAAGACAAATTTGACATTCCTGAAGTGCCCATGGAGGAAGATTGAAGGGTTACATTTAGCGTCTGTCCTTTGTTGGTATGATGTGGCTAATGCTGCAATTCTTCAAGACCATTGAAGGATTTCCTTCGGGAATCAATCAGTATAGTCCAAGAATCTCTTTACAACATGGCTGTTGTCGTTCAAATATAGTCAATGCATGGGGATCAATTGGTGATTTTTGTTATGATCTGTAGTGTTAGATTTTTTTGGGCATCAGGATCAATTGACGATTTACCATGGTGGTTGGTACCGAAATTACAGTCTTGGCTATGGAAAAACTATACTTGAGATGAAGTCAGAGGCTTTTTTGAATTGTAGTTGAGTGGTAAACAGACCTTGTGCCCCAGGATTTTCACAGTTTGAGACGCATCGGATGTACAGAAGGGTGTTTCAGTGTCCATTCAATTGTCGGATGCACAGATTGAGTGGATAAATCAGTTTTGGAGTGCGTTCATAGTGTCTAGTTAATCAATTTTTAATATTTTATGGTGTAAAAACATGTCTTTACTTTGAAATCATGTGAGAAACAAGTGCATTGTCCATTTTTTGAGCAGCTTTGATTTGTTCCTAGTGTTATGCTGCTGTTCTATTGTGGAAATTGCAGAGGTCTGTGCTTGTTATGAAATATATAATCATTCCCATGTACTTTGAAATTGTTAGATTCTGTTTCTTGTTATGCGTTATAAATGCTTGATGTAATTTCTCCTCCTCCTGAACAGACATAAATTGCTGTCCCTGTCGTATAAATGCTTCTAGGTAGCTCTTGTGCCTCGATCATTTGTTTGATGATAAAGAACCAGTGAAGCTAGAGTTGTCTTATTTTCTTAGTGCTAGAATTTCTTGCAGCAGACATGTCCTGCTGAATAAAGTCCAGAGCTCCACACACTACACGCTATGACATATGATACACGTATTTGTAATTCCACCTCTGCGTTAGGTTCCATGTTCCTACTAGATTGTTGGATTCGAACTGTTCGTCCAACTGCCTCATTTTAGCCGTGGAGTGTCGGCAAGTGAGCAGCTGCCTTCTGTGGTTGATCCAGCATTGTAGTATCTCTTTTTGTTTTTGAGTGTGCTGTAGATTGGCTTGACCGAAAGCAGCTGCCCAACGAAGCTCGTGGGCTCGTGGGCCCGTGGGCCAACTTCAGTTGTTTTCTTTTGGTACATTGCCCGGAAAATATGTAGTTGCCTGTTAAATAGTCAACTTGATTAATCCACTTTTTGTTTCTTTCCGAGATGAGGGTCCGATTTAGTCTCTAATATCACGACCGCGATTGGAGCGTCCGCATCGCCATTTTCTCTGTAGCTTCTTCGGAAACCTGTTCAATTACCTCTTTCATACTCAAACCTCACTGATCTATCAACTTCGTCTTCTTCAGGGAAGTAGGTCCCTCGCGGCACCAAAATTGCTGATGTTCGCTCGTTGGTTTATGTGATTTTCAAATTATTTTGCCCCCTGTCAATTTGGTGTCTCTGATGCTGGATATCAGATTGACGAGGCCCTTGGGTGATGGATGGAGGCAAACGTTGGCCTAGCATTGCTTGAAATAGGGGTGAGCATGGTCCGGGTTGGTCCGGGCCACCCCCTAACCCTGACCGGCCGTCTGATGTCGGTCCTCATTTTAGGGCCCACCGAGGACCGACCCTATTGAGCCTGGGGACCAAGGACCGGACCGACCCAGGCGATGGGTTCGGTCAGGTTCCTGCGGTCAAGGACCGATCGATAATTTTTTCGTCTTATTTTTATACTCCCTATAAAAGCAAACCTACAAATTCAAATTACACATCCATTGACAATGCGACATTATGCAACTAAATTATAAATATCAATACATATTTAGCAAATTTAAGATGACACAATAGAAATTTCGTACTTGCTAACCGCTCATCGAGATATGGGACAAGATGGAAAGTTCTTGTAATCATCTATCTTTAATATTCATAATATCATATGCAAAAGCGTTTTCCTGAATTTGATCATGTAGAGTCCACTCAACCAAAAAATGAGCTTTACACTACTTGACTAGCAAATCACCGTAGCAACTACAATACTACTCTACTCTTCACAAACTTCTACCATTTGACACAAATCGAAAAGCAAAGTGCAGCTGAAATTTATTAGTAAAATACAATTAAACTATAAAAAGTTCAAAATACTTAATATAAATCATGAATATATAACTTCACATCTTGTTAATTCACTTGAACTTCTAAATACCTAAAAACAAAACAAACGACATATAATTAATACTCAACAAAAGTTTTAAATTGAAATTACTATTAGTATTATTGATAGAATATTTCAATATAATATAATATAACAGACATTTTACTTGGGTTGAATATATAGGGTTGGTGGGGTTGGACCGACCCAAAACTCTAGGACCAGAAGCACCAACCCGCACAGTGTTGGTCCTGGAATTTCAGGACCGAGGACCGACCCAGTCCCCTTGGGAACCGGACCAGGACCGGCAGGGTTGGGCCGGTCCAAGGTCGGTCTAGGGTCAACCCTAGACCGCTGCTCACCCCTAGCTTGAAAGGTCAATGTTCCTGTGTGTGGGAGTAAAACCTGCAAATGCAATCAAAGGATGGAGGGTGGTGGAGGTGGATACATGTTTCAACAACAGAAAACATACGGTAGTCTTGGCCTACAAGTGTTGATAATTGAAGGATTATGTCATCGGCAAGAATTCCTGAGACGTTAGACCTGACGTTAGGTTCCGTAATTGAACATGGGGGTCGTAAGCGTTCGTTTTTCCGGGCGCGAGGGAAGGAATGCTTGGCAGAGAATTTGAGGAGGTCGGCTGTTAGCAGCTCTGCATAAAAATTCAGAGTTCCTCACAGCCGCTACTTCACCAACAAGAATGCTTTGTTCGTAAACAATTCAATGCTGCAGATGAGTTCCAGGAAGCTGCTTATAAATCACCTGAAATTCTGGGGAGATTCCTGGCCACCAGTTGCAGTGGGACGGCATGGCTGTCCATGCTCCTCTCGTTTCGAATACCCGCAAATCCGGCTAAAGACTTGTCCATACTCTTGTTCGAAGTTCGTGAAGAATACTCTAGAGCGAAAGGAAGCTCTTATTTTATTTTATTTTTGTTAACGGGGAGGGAAATTTATACTGTCTTTACTTGCGTCAGTTGCTCGAGAGCGTGAGGTTACCGCCTCCCCCACGCTCGGGGGAGATCGGGGCACCAGTTGTGCGGTCGAAGAAGCACCCGACCACTAGGGTAACGCTCCGTTTGGTAGATGTTGAGCATCTGAATTTGCAACGTTTAGTGTGATGATATCGACTCAGTAATAGAATAAATTGTGTGGTGCATGGTCGCAATTTAGGAGTAGGACATTTAACATATTATCAAGTGACCCGTGAGTCATTTGGCTCGCCAGCTTGAGTAGACACGAAAGTGATTTACTTGTAAAAAAAGATAGAAATTGTTCGGTAACACTCCGCGCATAAGTTAGTGGTTCCCTGTAGTTTGGATGAAACGGATTCTATTTTTAAGTCAAATCATTTCATGTTCATATTCATTACGTGGCGCGGGACGTGATAAATTTAAAGATTCAAAAAAGCATGCATGTACACCGATAAGACTCTTCGTGTTTATCCTAGTTTCTGCTGCATCACCATGGCGGTGATGTTTGTGATTCACAAATCCATGTGGTGCTGGCGGCTAGGGCACATCTATAGAGACTGATCAAGTCGAGATATTGACAGAATTTGATATATTGTTGCGTGCAAATATCATTGGGCTAAAAGGTAGGTACTTCTCGTATGTGGGGAGTGAGAGATGTGAATTATGTCGCTGGTTGTGTGATCATTGGGTAAAAGCAGCTGTGCTTGGGAAACTTTTCTGGAAGCCAGTAGCGTAAAGGAAAATAGATTTAACTACCATATTTAGTGAACTCCATGCGAACCAATAGCTTAGGTTTACAGAGTTCGGTACTTGTAGTTGTCGAACAAGATCATGATTTCCATCTCTAAAGCTTGGACCAGTGAAGTAGAGACAGATGATGCTTCTCCATTGGCATGCAAATTGTCCGAAAAGCTAATGCTTGCTTGTTTCAAATCTTAGAAAGCATGGTGAATTGGTTCATTTGGGTAAGTCGATTGGTTCTCGCACTTCTCATAATAGATTGATTGACGAATAATTGCCTTATTTTATCTTATTAATTCATCTGCATATATTACATCATCCCGTTCGTCACGGTCCATGAATTGCTTAGCCTTGTCGCTGGCTTCATTCCCTTCTTTTTATTTATTTATTATATTATATACTGTATTTCCTCTTCCTCTTCCTTTTTCTCCTTCGGTTGCTTTTGACCCTTTTGAATCTCACGTGAGCAACCTAGGCAATTGTCCAACCAAAAGTCTCCTTTAATAAATGAACATATGTGGACACCTGCCGATCTGAGCACCACAAGGTGCGTCTCCCGCCCCAGCCGTTTAATATATCGTTATGCAGCTTTCCTTTGGATTTGGGTTTCCATTTCCTTCATAAAAGTTTTGATCTTTCACGTGATTGTCATGGGAATTTCTCATTTTAAAGAGAGTTAAAAGAGTTTTGATGTACATAAAAATAAAGAAGTTTGAGATTTATACCTCTGGATTCAATCGATAAAATAGACTATTCGATATGTGTAAATCAACGTATCTAGAAGAACAAAGCTAAAAAGCATGTATCTTAGGAAATCATACATTTTCGGAGTTGTTTTTCTGTAATTTTGACCAGATATTCATCTGAATATGACTATATTAGGGTTTCGCCACGTCTCTTGGTTGCTTGTGTGCAAAGTTATGATCATCCATGTTTATCATGTGCCATACCTGCAAAGTAAAACCCTAGGGTCCAGGATACTACACGATTACCAGCAGAAACACCAACGTCAAGTCCCTTTCCATTTTTTTCAACTGGTCCTTTTTTCCACAACCATCTCCTGATCTTGTCTTTTCTTAAGAAAAAAGTGGGGGAAGCAATGGGAGAGTCGTCGTCTCTCCATCTTTTGATCAATCACGCCGGAACAAATCCAAGGAAACCAACCTAAAGTGGAAGAAAAGAGAATTACACTGTTTTCCTAGGAACAAAATAATGATGTGTCTGGTTACACCTGTAAGAACGCTAGTGCACCTGGCCAGAAAAAGGAACGATAACGCTTGTTGCTTCCAAGATTATAGAGCCAAAGAAGAAGGGCCACCATGAACGACCTACCACTATATTAGGGAAGTGGGTACATGGATGGGGAGGGATATTCCACTTTTGGTTAAAAAAGTTATGCTTGTCATTCATTCCTCATCCTCAGCTTCACCAAGCAAACTTCTAGGAACCTCTCCATTAATGGAAGCCTCGAGTGTTGATATTGACCCCACCAGGATGCAACTTGAAAGATGTGGGTTCCTGAGCAAAGGAAGTTCCATGGTGAGCAATGACGAAGAATCTGTGGATGCCTGAAGATGTGATGGACCCTTTTGAATCGACTCTCCAATGTCCAGCGTTGATCACCATAGAGTGGAGTTCCATTCCTTAAGACCTCCCCAAGAAAAGGACAAGTACAAAGCAAGATGCATTAAATTTGTAGTAGAATAATCTTTTGATGCATAGCTTACTTACCATCAACCACTTGGGGGCATAATCACATTCTCTACGCCACTTTTCCTTAGGGGAAAAAAAGGAAAGTCGAGAAATGGATGTTGGTCCATTGAATTGAAATAAGGCAAAAGATTCTCTCTTTATTTGGTGGAATAGATTTTCACAACTAACTATTCATCATTACGATTAAGCCAAATGGCTTGTAACACGTGTTGTGTTCGAAAATCAATCACATCAAAATTATTTCAAAAGCAATCTATGTAAGATTATTTCGAAAGCGATATATTTAGATATTCGATAAAGAAGAACGGGGCATTTTTCGAGGAAGCATTGAAAAATAATACTTGAGATATTATTTCAAGAAATTCATTTATAAAGTGAAGTGGTGATTTTTTATTTGGACTTGAATATGACTAACTTATTTTGAACATTGATCTATAATCTACCATATTATTTGGTAAATTGAGTTTGTGCATCAAGATTCATATATATATATATATATATATATATATATATATATTATCACATATAGAGCATTACACAATTATGATATAGCCAGGAAGACGATCTTCAAAGTGGACCCAAATCCATGTTTACTTTGTCAAGAAAAGAGGAAAAAGGAAGAGGAGACAGTTATTGGGTCAAATCAATCTTTTCTAAAAAGAAGAACACAATGCCGCCCATCAGTCCACTCCGATGTTGGCTCGTATGAGGACACTGTGCTTCCTCATTGGCAGTTGACGAAATCTAATATTTTGGAATGCCCACCAATCACGCTTTTATTTTTTTAACCAAAAAATTTCATTCATTTATTATGGTCAAACACGAGAGAATAATGGACACTTTCAAAGGAAGCAAATCCCCAAAGAACTGTTAAAAAACGAAATTTATCTCAACACCAAAACATAATCCAATGGGAAGAATCATCGGTAATAGTCACACGCTGAGATTTTCCTTTCTGAAAACTACGACTTTTTAGCGTCCTACATAGTATCGCAACACGGAAACGATGACGACGACAACAACAACAAGAACAACGTATTGAACTACTGTAAATCGAACCTTTTAACAAACTCTCTGATTTAGATTTAGATTGAAAAAGAACCCAAATTTAGATCTATACTTAAATCAGGAGAGGAGAGCTTCCACAAAATCTCGGAGAAGTCATAAAATCAGGTCTTGAGCATCCCGTTGGCTGAACTTGTGACGACATTCTCACGATATTTTCAGTTGCAAATAGATTTATTCACCACACCGAACAAGTAAAAGCAACAAGAATGAATGAAAAGAAGATGCCAAACAAGGTGAAAAATGACTCCCAAATTAGACCAGGGAAGAAAAAACAGTAAATCAAGGCCTAGAAAAGAAAGGCACAGCAAGGCAGGCTCTTAGCTTTAGTTGAAATTGAGAGCCTGTAGGTGAAGTGTCTTTGAGGGAGAGACTTCTGGGGGAGAGAGAGGATTGTCAACAAAGAGATTAGGACAGGAACTGAAAGCACGTAGATGAAATTTCTTTAAGAGAGGGGGTTGCCGACAGAGTGATAAGAGTTTTATTTTATTTTTATAAAATGCTTGCCCTTTTTAGTACTTCAAGTCCAATGTCTGTCCCAGTCATGATCTATTGTCAATCTGTAATAGTAGGCATTGAATCTTATAGGAATTCATCAGATGTTCACATGATCAATTACTGTAATCAGTATATTAGTACGATAAATCTGATTGGCAATAGTCAGTGCAGGACTTCAATCCTCTCTTTTAGATAAATCAGACCAAATTTGGTTGCTGCCGTGCTGTTTTTGCATGAGTGGAGGATCTGTCTTAGCATGGAAACTTAAGGAGCTACGCACCCTTCCTTTTGTCATTGGAACATGATTGGTTAATTCACTATTCTTTTGTCCAAATCAAGAAAAGTTCGATTGGCATATTCCATATGGCATAACCCTCAATGTATTCAGAAGATACTTTATGGGACAGCCACGATGAAATATGCATCTGATATATGCAGGACCCGCATGACGATGGAAATTTAGGAAATTAAGCTATGAAATGAGAGGAGAGCAGAACAGAGCAGAAGAGCAAGACCGAGAGACAAGAGTCAAGAAAGAGATGTACAAAATATGGTCACGTGCTTGTAACGTTTTTATTACACAAATACACGAAAACAGAGAGAAAAACAGAGCAGCGAGAGAATAAGCAGAAACCAGCTGAGCTCTCAGTCCTACCAAACTGAAACTATTCTCAAAGCTACGAGCTTGGTTCCTCAAAATCTCTCGCTCTCGCCCAAGGGAGAAAGACAAGTTTCGAACAAGTTGCGAATAACATCAACAAAAATAGATAGATGCTACTCTGTGACTGTGAGGAAGATTCCCGGGGACGTATATGCAAATCATCCCTCTGTAAAATCCTCCTCACTTACTCCCCTAATCATTGCGGTTTGATCGTAATTCAATCTCAAGCCTGCTTCGCCAGATCCTCGGCGCTGATGAACGTCCCGTGGAACCCGTAGGGGACTCGCGACGGGAGCTGGACCGTCGCCTCCAGCTCCAGAGTCGCGGCGTTCACGATCTGTAGCTCCGACCTCCACTCCTTCTCGTCGTGCACGAACGCCAACACGTACCCGTCATCCTCTCCGCTCCCTGAACTCGCCTCCCTCGGCAGGAACAGGGGCTCGCCGCCGTACCTCTGCTCTCCGTACATGAACTTGCGGACTTGCCCTGTCGCCAGGTCCACCTTCGCAAATCCTGACACCTTTGGCCATGGCTCGGCCAGGGCCAGGTACGCGAACCGGGTTTTCCTCCCGAGCCTGTTCCGGTTCACCATTCCCGCCTCCAGGTTCACTTGCTCACTCTCGTCGCGTATGATGGGACGCCGCGTCGACTTGCCAGTCTTCAGATTGAGCCTGATCTCGGACAAGACGCTCTTCAGGCTCTCGTCCTGCTCGTTGAAGATCGAGTCCGGCGGCGTCATGCACGAGCCGATCACGACGACCTCGTCGCTCTCCGGCTCTTCCCAGGCGTTCCAGAGGTGGAAGCAGAAGCAATCCGGCACGTCGATCCACCGGATTCCAGATGCATCGCTCGCATACTTGTCCATGATTCCAAACCTCGACGTTTTAGCCTTGTCATAGATCACCGGAGATCCTCCGCGGACCATCTCGTTCAGCTTGAACACCACCTGCTGGTCTGGGATCACCACGAACTGCTCGGTGATCGCGAAGTCGTGCATCATTGTCGGCTCCGCAAGGGGGATCTCAACGTCGGGTGACTTCCTCCCGTCAGGCGAGAAGCGGAAGTACTTGAGGTAGGGCTTCCGGACGACGTCGTAGCTGAGGGCGAAGAGTTCGCCTGAGACAGGGTCGACCTTCGGGTGGGCGATCATCGTGGAGTCCAGCTGGCCGCCGAAGTCGTAGCGACCGATGGTGTTGAGGTCGCTGTCGGCAGTGACGCGGACGCGGTAGGGCAAGTCGTCCTCTGACATGGCGAGCAGGCGGCCGTTGAAATAGACGAGGCCTGCGTTGGCAACTCCGATGCCGTGGCCGTGGTCGAGGAGACCGCAGGCCCCACGCGCGTAGAAGAGAAGGAGCCTGGCGATGCCAAAGTGGCCATGGAGCTCGCCGATGGCCTTGGGGAAGATCGGGCGGCCGAGGTCCCGCTCCTGGACAAAGCGGTGCGTCTTGGTGAAGCGGCAGGCGTAGCTGGCGGAGCCGTCGGCGAGATGAACGGCGTGGATCATGCCGTCGCCGTCGAACAAGTGGTGGCCGGCAACCGGCTGATAGAGCGGGTTGGCCCCGTTCCGCACGTACACGCCTCGGATGCAGTCGGGGATCTGGCCAGCCACAGGGAGCGAGTGAAGGACGGGCTGCTCGGGCACGGGAGCGAAGTTGCCCGAGATTTGGACCTGCGGGTCGGACGTCTTGGGGAGGGGCTGCTCGAGCTCGCGGGAGACGAGGGCGTCCTCGACGGCCTCTAACGCCATGGACGCGAATTTCTGCAACAAGTTCCATCGTACCGGAGCTTGTTTGCCGCGAGGCTTTGAAGTGGAGGGAGGAGCGGCAACGGCGGTCGTTGACGGTTGGAAAGTCAATGGTTTCTTGGGGAGGAGGAGCTTGGGGGGCGTTTGGAGAGAGCAAGTGATTCTGCTGGGCTTTTTCCTGGGCCCGTTCAAGCCCAATTCAACCGAAGGTGAAGAAGAAGGCATGGATGGGATTGGAGGAGAGGAGTGATGGATCCATGTGGCTGCTGCGACTGGAGTCATGCCTTCGATGAGTGCACGAATTAGGCAGAGAGAAGGATGAGAGACTCTTCAGTTGGGTTGGTGGGTGATGAAGCTTTGAAGTTATATTGGTTGCTTCTGTTTGGTTATGGAGGATTTGACGAGAGAGAGAGAGAGAGAAGAGAAGAGAGAGAGAGAGAGAGAGAGAGAGAGAGAGAGAGAGAGAGAGAGTGAGTGAGTGAGTGAGGAGTGAATTGGAGAGAGGAGGGCACGTATATATAGGGGGGGAGAGAGAGGGTAGAGAGACGAACCGGAAATTAGGGTCCACCTCAAAAAACAAGGAAGGGCAAGACCACGTGTAACATTAAATAAAAATGGACAAAAGAAAGAAGAAACGAAAAGAGGTGAGAACATGGAAGCTTCATCAGTTGTCGACACGGCCGTCGACCACCATCTTTCCCTCGCTCGATGCAACATCTTGTAGGACTCCAAACTGCATTCGGACACCATTGTTCTAACAATTGTCGATGGAGTTTGATCACTAAAACGGTGACGAAGGTATTAAATGAAGACGTGATTTATTATTTAAATATTTTAATAGAGATTAAGTCCTTCAAAAATGATTTACACCTCCTAGGAGATGATCATCTCCGGTCGTTATTTTCTCATCTCCTTTTGACGACAGAGATCCCTTGGTCCCCGTTCTCCTTTGTGGACCGACCGACAATCGATAAAATAGCTTAAATCTGTGGTACACTAAGTGAAACGGGACTGTAATCTTCCACTCATGAGCTAAGTGATGTATCCCCTCCTTTCATACTTATTACCAGAAGTATCTTATAATAAATTGATTTACGTGTCGTCGGATGTCTGAACCGCTCTTAAAGGTGTGAAGACTTCAGTTTTATATTTTATCTTCATGAGAGATTAGAGCAACAACACCCTTAAAGAAATTGTTGAACGCCTCTCAACTAGAAGACACATCATCCACTCACTGATTGATCCATATTTCTTTTTTATCCTTTCCCCACTCGGATCGAATTAATTTATCATTTAAGCGTTCCTTCTCAGCCAATCAGTTTATGGTGGGGTATCCTATCTTTAAGAAGGTGTTATTTTATTTATTTATTTATTATTATTTTTTTAGCTTTTGTTATGTCTAAGAGGTTGACGATGAATTTTCGCATTCATATGTACATATCGATTCCTTCATCACTGGATGCGCATCTTCACAAATCATGAGATAAAAATATTTTGACAAAATCTTAATGATTTCTTATACAAGTAGAGTCAAATCGACATATAAAGAGGGGAAAACTCTTGTACAACTCATTAAGTGATGGTTTCACCTGATAGCTACAATTTTTAAATTTTCTTACTGATCAACAGAATACATCCATCATTATTTGAATCAACTTCTTATGAATGATATATGTTCGCTTCTTCTTACAAAATTCCAGAGCGGCCATTTTTTACAAAGATCCTCCTCATGTGCTCAAATCATGGTCGTCGACCATATTTATCTTTAGCAGCTTAATAACTTCATAATGCTTTCCAATACTAAAAAGGACCAAGACCGACGAGCTTGCTTTTGAAAGCATGGGGCAGTGTATAACACACGGTCGATGCAGATCACCTGGGGATCGAAGGCCGTTTACTCGCGCATACATGTGACATATATGAGAGATATTGTTTAGCCGTCTGTTGTAGTGGGGTGATATCATTGGGCAGGTGATGATAATGATGAACCCATGATCCCGTGATAAGTGGGAGATTTCACACGATTTAGGACTTTATTTCACATCCATCATTTTAGTCAAAGCAAATGCATGTGGCTTATCATATTGAATCGAGATATCTCATAATTTAGAGACTACTCGGTTAGGGTTGCAAAAATAAAAATGATAATGATAGAACATGAACTTTGATATGATGTATAATGTAATCCATAAATTTTTAATTTTTTTAATATAATTCATGGACTTTTGGTATTTGTTCAATGTAGTCTCTAAACTACAATGTAGGCCTTCCATTAATTTAAGATAAGAATAACGTTGAACAATTTCGTATAATTTAGAAACTAACTTGAACATGTATCAAAAGTTCAGAGATTACATTGAACAAATTTAAAATTTAGAAACCACATTAGAAAATTAAAAGTTGAGGAACTACATTGTACATTGCACCAAAATTCAGAAACAAATTATGTCATTTTCCCAAAAATAAATTTTAAGACTATATAAATAATTGGCTGATGGTATAGACATATGTATGGAAGATATTGACAGCACCATCCGATCCTATCAGATTGGATCACTTAGATCACACACTATCATTACTAAAGTGCTTCTTCTGGGTGTGATTCTTGATTCCAGCAGAGCTTGTGCAGAAAGAGAAATTACGCGGACATTGACTCAATAATTCAAGGTTCGAAATATGACAAAACTCGGGTTATGGTACCACTAAAACTACAAAGGTCGGTGGGACGGCGGATGATAATCAAATTTATAGACTATAGAAAGAGAGATATATGTATTTGCACAATTCCCAGCGGAGTAGCCATACATGTATATGCTAATTACAAGAAGGCGGTCCACTTTGCTTCCGCAAGGATGGTGCAGAAGCCCTTCATGTGCAGATATTTTGTGCCCTCTTGCACGCATAATTCTCATGGACTCACGTGTCCACATGGCGCCTCACATGGTTTTTCATTCTTTAATTATTTTTGCTACCCTCAAAGATTTGCTATCTCCATCATTGTCAACCTCGACCTGTTTGCATCTCAAGTTATCCTCGTCTCGTCTCACTTTGCTTATTGTTCATGTTTGATTAACAAGTCCCTCAGCCGGCGGTTATATTATATTGTTGTTGATTTGATTTCTGACTTTCAACCTTCTCAACAGTCAACACCCATTAATTATCGATCGGGTTCGAGAGATATGCCGTGGTGGTAATCGGACTTCATGTGTAATCAGTGAGAGGGTAGGAACTAGTCGGTATATAATATAAATAGCAGATTCTCTTCTTTCTTTCTCAAGTGCATGTTGAGCATGTTCTTTAGTCTACTTCATCATACCGATTAAATAGAATATATGCTGCATGGGATTCTTTTTATTTCTTTCAATCATATATTTTCCCCCTCCATGATACTCCGTGATGGGTTCTCATGTTTTAGGGTTTTACTTTGTTATCTGAAAATGCTCGAGTGCCTTCTTCTGCAAAAACGAATAAATATTGCGATTGGCAATGATTGCCGTCCATCATGTGCAGAGGACCATAACATTTGACCGCAATATTTTTGTCATGCGAAATCAAAGGTCAAGTGGCCATATGCCGGCCAAAAGTGCAGAATTTCTCATCTCTTGCATTAGTCTCAACTTGGCCTCGTTGTGCTTTTAATAATGATTTCTACACCCCTAGAGCATGGAACCTTCACTGGTTATGCTCGACATACAAGTCTCGATCTTCGCAAAATCGACTGAATGATTCGAAGACCAACCGACTCCACCTGAAAAAACTGCCAACTGCCGTGTAGGAGCCCATCGAATCTGCTCTCTGCTCATTCGAACCATCTTGAAGTACTGATAATAATATAAAACTTTTCGAAAAAGTTATGCCTAACATGGGAAGGCTACATGCTCCAAGAAAGCTATGCATGGGGACCCTTCTTTGTTTAACTGATGTTCATTTTCTTTTCTTTTTACGATTTCCGTTTTCTTTGTTTAACTGTGTATTTATTTCTGTTTGCATTGTGCATGCATGCAATCCCCGATAAAAACAGAGAAAAGGTCAATGAGTTTTGCGTAGGTTTGGAGAGCTCAGATGATCATGTGCCCACATCGAAGTTCGACTCTTCTATAGAGAGAGAGAGAGAGAGAGAGAGAGAGGGCAGGTTAAACATAACATAAGAATGGCCCATTCGGCGGATGGGCATGAGATGGGAGGCACATGGAAGCATCATGTGAAAGCAAGGGCTAAATGTGGAAGTATGAACTAATTTTCAAAGAGAGAGAGAGAGAGAGAGAGAGAGAGAAGAATGTGGGGTCTCGCATCTTGACCTCCATGAACAAAGTTCTTGAGATTCAGCGTTAAAAGAAGGCGAGAGAGACTCAACAAGAAGATAGACAACCTCAAGTCTAACGCGTCCGGTTTCTAAGACATGGCGCATGATATAGCACCTGAAAAAATGATCACATCGGCCCTGCGGAAACACAATTTTCCTCAGGCGATAGATCCGATTATTCATAAAACGCATGAAGGGCATGATAGGATGTTCTGAGTTAAAGGTAAGATGAGCACCGAAGGAAACTTATGGTGGATAATTAGATCTTCTGGGAGGCAAGCTGGATGATTTCTAGCCGGTGTATCTCAAATACGCCGTGCAGGACTACTGAATTTGCCCATGGCGCAACACCTAAAAAATCATCACTCCTCGATCACGCGAGACTAATTCCCTTCTATATAGGAACTTTGCACATTGATATCCCTCTTTGACGACTATTACCGAAATAATATACTTCACAGAATCTTGTTAGCTAGTGCCCAGGGACAGTTTTGACCACAGTTCTAGAAAAATATGTTGATTTCATTGTATTGACTACAGCTAGCATGAAGGAGATAATACGCTGAAAATATCAATCTTTATTTTTTAGGTCAAAATCTTGTTTTTGGCTGAGGATTGCTATTCGGGATATTATCGAATGTATCTATATTTAAATATCCTATCGAATGGTAAATATTTACTAGAGATTTCCAATTCAAAACTTTAAATTATTAAGTAGATTAACTCCTATCAATCAGGAAAAAAGAGAGGAAGTAGACTAGCTCCTAATTAGGGTAGGCCAAAAATGCTTGTATGTGTTTCAAACATGGAAAAGTATAAAAAAAGTTATAACCTATTGCATTAATACTAATTTAGTTCTAAATTTTTTAATTGAATCAATTTAATTCTAAAACTTTTTATATCGGTACCAATTTAGTTAATCTAGCCAACTTTGACCGATTAGCACTGATGTGGATGCCAACCATTCGGCTACCATTGATGTGGCAATTTTTAATAATTTATTTAATTTTTTTTTTTTTTTCAATTTTTCTCTTCCTTTTTCCTTTTTCTTTTTCCCTCTTCTTCCTCCTTGGATCCCCATAGTGGCCGGTGAGGGTTGTGGCCCTCACCCGGCCTTGCCTAGGGCCGCAGGTGAGGCGGCTTCACCTAGGGTGGCGGGTGGCAAGGCCAGGGCAAGGCTAGTTGCCCAAATCTGGGTGAAGCCGCCTCACTTGGGCCTTGGCGAGGCCAGGCGAAGGCCATGACCCTCGTTGATGATTGGCGAGCCTCACCAGCCACTATGGGGATCCAAGGAGAAAGAAGAGTAAAAAAAAAAGGAAAAAAGAAAAAGGAACAAGAAAAAAAAATTGAAAAAAAATGTAAACAAGGATCGGTTTTTTAGCAAGGTACGGAATGTATCGTAAAATATTCAATATGATTCTACAATATCTAGTTTCGTTCAAGTAACGGATTCTAGCCAATTGAAAGGATCTTCGATCAATCCACGATCATTTTGATTCCATTAGTAATGAGGATTCGGAATATCACACATTGATCAATCAAAGAAAAAATATCTTTTATTCAAATAGAGTATAATCAGTTCTATCATGAATTAGTTAATGATTATGAATAAACGAACTAATAAAAAAACGAGTTTTTTTTTTATTGCGCCCGTTTTGGTATGGACCATCCTATTATTTCTATCAAAATAAAGTAATGTATTAACTAATTTAAAAACTGCTACGTCAACATTGGCCAACCAGTCAATGTCCATGTTAGCGCCGGCCAACTAAAATTAGTTGGATGGATTGAATTGGTATCGATATGAAAAAAATTTAGAACTAAATTGGTCCAACTAAAATGTTTAAAACTGATTTGATACCAATATAATATGTTTAAGACTTTTTTGGTATTTTTCCGTTGCAAACAAATGATGTAATAATAAAATATTTCCAATAAAAAAGCTAGTTGTTTTTAAAATTATATCACAAGTTTTATTAGTAAGTAGACCCTTTATTTTTAAAAGAAAGATTTCTGCATTATATTAGAAAAATAGAATAGAAAGGAAGAGATGGTGCGAGGGGCTAACGGATGACCAGACTGGAACACATGGACTTGAGGGTCATTTTCGTATGGCTTTTTGGTCGGCGGGGCCGACCTACACTTGACCCAGTTGACATTGACTGGGCATTAGTGGGACTAATCTAACATTATATAATTATACATAGTTGCATATCAATTACAACCTAGCTAGTTAATTATGAATTACATCAAATATATCTTTTTCTTTCATTTTAGCCAAGCAATGTATGCATTAAGCTAAAAAGGAAATATTTTTCTGTGACAATAAGGGTTTTGATTATATATTTTGCTCTACCGTAATTTTAATCATTCCATTGACAGATAGAAACACACCCTTTACTTTTAGAGAAAGCTTAATTTGAATAGATATTGGGGAAAAAAGGGATAGGTGTTAATCTTTCTTATGGTGATGGATAGTATGTAGTGCATAAATTATAATATAGGCCAGACTCTATTGATAATTTATTTTTTGGATGTCGCATTACCACTGGCCATGCCTCTTTTTGGGCTGCTATATGCAACCTTTCTTGGCAGAACGGGACTTGACAGGATAATCTCCAATAGGCCTTGAAGTTTTTCTCTGGTAATGAATTCTTTCAATGCATTGCTTGCTTCTCTTTTGGAGCTCTTTGCCATATGATCTAGAAAATGCGGAACAATATTCTCTTTCAGGAACAAGCTTTGGTTATTCCGGCCTTGAAGAACCACCTCGTCAAAGTCGTCAAGGACAAAGCCTTGACTTTTAGTAACGTTGCGGACACTTCAAGAAATAGGAGGATTCAACGTAACTGGGGAATTGATCCGTCCATTTCTCTCCTGTATTGTCCGATATTTCCCTGTAATTTGGGTTTGTTGTTGCCACTGCTTTCACCATTTCTTGTTATTCATGTGCAGTGTTTTTGGGGGAGTTAGGTTCTCCCTTTGCTTAGTCTGAGGGTTGCCATTGTTTCTCTCTCCCTCTTTTCTTTTCTCAGCACCCTTCCACTCGGGTTGACTTGTCTATCCTCCTGAGTGCAAGTTTTGGTGCCGAGTCTTTTGCTATATAGCTTCTTGGTTAAAAGTCAATATATATCTTATATTTACAAAAAAAAAAATTATAATATATACATAGTTATTATATGGTGGATGCGCTTTCATTAATTTTGTCTACCTTGTCCACAAAATAATAACATTCTGCGTTTTATCACTGAAACTTGTCGAGTCCACTTGGTTTCAGTGTGGGGATGTGGTCCGATTTGATGTAGTAGACATTACAACATGTTGTTCTTAGATGTAGAGGATGTTTGGTCGGAGCATGTCTCCCGAGACACTTATTAAAGGCTTAAAGCACACAGAGAGAGCGTGATTTAACCACCAGGGCCAAAAGCAGTATGGTAAAGCATTTAGATCTCCATTTTTTATTTTCTATTTTTAAAATTAAATTACCCACCAGTCATAACGTCCGGGCTTCCTTTTGATGTTTTATATCTTTTTGTGTTTGATTTTAGGGATTATAATAGAAATTCGATGATCTTATTTGATTTCTAGAACTTATTAAAATAGCTCAGATCAGATTAGATTAGATTACCCTTTGAATATTCATTTTCCCAATTTATCTCTACGTAGTTGTTTCCCAGTTTGGATTCTTCTCTTTAGGGTTTTTAGTTGCAAGTATTGCTCCTCTATTCATGCAAAGATAGCTTGTCCTTTGAACATTGATAAAATCGAGAGTTCTTTTTGTGTGCGTGTGCGTGTGTTAGGCTTCATGTGTGCGCTCTGGATGAACGAGCTTGCAAGTTTTGGTTGAGTCTTTCTTGTTTTCGCTACGTTCCATTAAAGCCTAGAGAAAAAGGACAAAATAGTCCTAGAGAACATAAATTTGGAAACAATTCTGTAGATCACGCATGGGATTTTTTGCCCGAAGGAACATTTTGCGTGAATCATCTTGAAAGTGAGGGACACTTATGTTTTATTGATCACGTGAAGCAACACTAATGCATGATAGATTCGTAAACCTAGTCCATGTGAGGAAATTCCTTTGTTAGCTCGCTAGAAAGGTCTTGAACGATGTTACAATGAAGCCGTCCAAGACGTATCACATTCACAGAATCTCACTAGGACTTCAATATTAATGGTCCAAAATAGTGCACACCACCAGAAATCGTGTCACCTTTTCAACTACCCACCTGATGAATTGAGGAATCTGCTGCACTACCTAAAACCTATCTCTTTTTGCTTTTGATCGCAGGCTTTTGATCGATTTGATGAAACCCAAGACGTGTAGTGGACGTTCCAAGTCTCGTGGGGCTTATCTGATGGATTAAACGCTGTTGTGTCATTATGAAATAGTACATGCATCAGTTCCATGTAGACCTTCTTTGATTCTCACTTTGAACAAGATTAGATTAGGGCTACCGTTCTCCATCGTGTCAAACTTAGATTAGTTTAATTGTTATTCAATCCCGGTGCAGTATTAGGTACTGTACAAGATATTTCATTCTTGGACCATCCTATTTGAGATTTATTTAACAAAAATTGATGGAATTGGACCTAAAAAAGCCATTCAGGTTTATTATCGATTATGTATCAGTGGGAACATAAAGATAAAATAGTTAATTAAGTATCGGATTGACCAAATTGAACAAATGATAGGTCAAGATCATGTTGTTCATTGGGAATTGAGGAGGGGAGAATGAGCAGATATTGAACGATTAATTTCTGTTTCTTGTTATCGAGGGATTCCTCAATTCATGGGACACAAACCTCACATGTGGAGTTCAACAAGTTTATATTGTGGGACTAAGATGAACATTTTGTAACTAACGGCTTAGGAGAATTCTAAGTAAGCACGCATGTCACTTTGTTAAATAAACAATGTGAAAATATCCACAGGAGCGAAACATCGCCCTTGGTCAATTCGATATAGCAATTGTTCGTGGTCCATTAAAGAGGACAATGCTTTATCGCGTTCCGTTTGTCTCTTGCAATGGACCAATCCCAAGAGACCGTGTATGCCGGACAAATGCTCATTATGATCCGCTTAAAATAAATAAGATTAATTGAAAGCAAGAATGGTTACGGCAAATCGTTCAAATTACAAGTGTCCTAAGAACATCCCACGATGCCTACACTAAGAATGGCTCCCACACGCAATAACATGAACCTATTGCATAATGACATGCTGTCTTTGCTGGCGCCGCCTCACCGTTTCGTCACCTTCTTCGTCATGACCGCGTGGACCATTGAATTTTCTTAATGATCCAACTAACTTCTATTTAATAAGCCATTTAAGGCTACAAAAACAATGAAAGATAAGTCTGGTAAGCCAACGTCGACTCAAAAAGAGTAGAACAAAACTTAATATACACTACTACAAATCCAGGTTCATGTGCGTACAAATAGTCGCAATCAAAATATACAGGTGCTCCAAAATGTAGGGCAGGAGGAGGATCCATCCAACAAATCTATAAGAAAATAGATCATCTTACCACTCAACTTGATATTGGAACAACAAGATTCAACGAACTTGAAATATTTGCATGCATTAAATAAAGATGAGCAACTATATTAGCTTTCTACCATGATATAATACAAATGAAATAACCTATCAAGTGACGTGTAATTATTCATTCAAATGCAAAAATATGATATATAATATAATGATGCAGCAATTACCATATAGTATCTCACACACACACATATATATATATATATATAATTGAGTATTTAGCCCTATTCTACTCTAGGTAAGATTCATCTCAAGTAACGAGGTATTGTTACCATTAATTCATGAGGGATGGAATCATGAACTCATCTAGCCATGTCCTAGTTAATTCATCATGGATATGCTCATCACCAGTAATGATAAATACACAACTATACACTCTTATGATGATGATGATCATCATCATCATCATCATCTCATAGCTGGCTACTCAAGCCATGTTATAAATTACATATGTAAGTCATAGGCCTGTCACATGTAAGAAGTCATTGAACCTTGTGCCCCACAACCATTTAGAGACCCTGTCTTAGGTAATAGAACATATATATTTTTCCTAGGTCTTATACACAACTCATGTAGGTGAGTTCGCTGTTTAGCAAATAGGCCGTGACATAGCTGCTTAGTACATGGCATTATTTACGCACAATTCATTACGACATTAGAAATGCCACGTGTATTTGGGTAACCACAATTGCAAATAATAACAAACTAATTTCTTGGCATTTCTCGTGTACAAATTGGCACTCAAATAATTACATACCTTTCAGCATATAAACCTTCGTCCTCTTTTCATCATGCCATCATCATTTAATATAAGATTTATGTGAATGAAATTCATATATCGTTTAAATTAATTTAACTTTACGAGATCAATTCTTCTATAACTTAGGTGATTCGTATAATTTTGATTACCAACCTTGCCATGATTAAATTCACCTTAACCATTAGAAAAATTGAAACTAATTTCCCATAATTCCAGATTTTCCAAATTACATAATTGCCCCAATAATATTTATCATTTTATAGTTTTTAACATTCACTTAATTAAGCCATATTAATTACATTAAGTACGTAAGGCTAAGACAAATGACTATTTCATTTACACTATAGACATGCCTCGTTTCAAACGAGGGTGATTTCATTTTTCTCTTTTCTTACTTTCACTCTTAAAGATTAAACCAAGTTTAAGTGATATGTCATGGATGATGTCTTTTATATTAAACTATCACGGTCTCTTGGTTTAATTTAAAAGGTTCTCTTCTTGCTTAGGATATTTTTGAATGATTATAAAAAAAAATAATATTTATTTCAACGTGGATGGAAAAATGCGAAAATGGTAAAACTAGGCCTAAATGTGGCTTTTAAGTAATTTTAAGAAATCTAGGTGAAAATTTGTAAATTTGTATAAATGAGAGGGCTCTTTCAACAAATTTATTTTATAGTCTTAAGTATTAACTAGTCGGTTATTAGATTAGATCAATTAAAGGAAATCAAACCGGTTAAAGATAACTAATTTTGAAACTTTAAGCGCAAAGTAGTAATTTCATAAAGTTAGAGAACCAATATGCTAAACCTAAAATTTTTGGGGCTAATCATAGAATTAGAAACCTTATGATGATAGATAGTTAATATATTCTCAGAAATAATTTTTTAATTTAGACAATTTATCTGACTAGTCACAATTTGAGTTACTTGCACAATTAATTTTAAAAGTATGCCGTTTTGGTAAGTTTATAAACTCGGAGGCATGCCTATAGTGTAAATAAAATATTAATATCTCTCAAATAACAAATGAATGGACTTAGGTATTTAATTAATTAATATAGCTTGATCAAGAGAAGATTGGAAGTTAGGGGTAAAAATTGTACAATGATAAACTTTATAGGGGCAGTTATGCAATTTTGGATACATTGAACTATAGAAAATTAGTTTTAATATTTGATAATTATAATGAATTTATAAAGGCACGACCTTACATATGAAAATTATAGGATGAGTTGTGTACAAGACTTTAGGAAAAATCCCGATGTACTACATTTTAAGATGGGCCTCTACAGAATTGTAGGGACATAATGTCCAATTATATCTTATATGCGATGGGCTCGAGGCTCTCATTCGGGAAATATGATATGGCTTGAATAGTCGGTTAAGAGATAACCATCATCATAAGAGTATAGAGTGTTGTATTTATCGTCACTAATGTAGGGTAGACTCGTGATGGATGGCCTCGGACATGGTTAGATGAGTTTATGATTTTGTGGCCCATGAGTTGGTGGCGATGATGCTTCGTTAGTTAAGATGACCTCAAGCCACTGATGAGTAGGTTTAGATATTCACCTGTGAATGAGCTAGTATGTGACCATCATGCTTGCATTAAAATTTATGTTACTTTTATTTTCATTTGCATATCATGTTAAGAAGCTAATATCTACTCATTTTCATTTTATATATGCAAATATTTTAAACTTGTATTGAATTCATGTTATAGAATTTGAATAGTGGGTTGAGTGATAATATGATTTACTACATTAGACCTTGCAATTTCATTTATCGGGCTTCATCTCACACCTTTATTTTACAAATTCGTGAGGATGGATCCTTCTCCCACCCTACATATCTATCATGTGTGACCATCAGTCTTTCGTTGGATTTGGTTTTGCAGTAGAATAAATTAGGTTCAGCTCTATGTTTTAAGTCTAACACCACGTTATCACAACTTTCCTCTTATCACTTTGTCGCATGGTATAGTTATATTAATGGCAATGGTGGGGCTACTGAGAGGGTTTGATGGTCCACCAATTTTGATGATAAGGGTGATGTAATGGTGCTTGAAGTTATAAACCCTCCGGTAGGGTCATAGTTTGTATATGGTATAGGCAAATGTTTCTTCATATGTAAATACGGTGATGCTAGGAAATCCTAACCTCGTACGCAAGACTTATGTAATGTCTTATGTTTTCCTTTGGATGTTTGTATTCATACAACCATTACTAATATTATTGTGAATGTACATATTCATCTACGTCTATATGTATGCATATACATTTATGCATATTCTTATATGTAATATTGATATAGGAATGGACATATGTTACACATGACATTATAGGGCATCACATTAAATTGGCGTGGTGGCAGTCACCCGCCTCAGATTTGAGGTTAGCGATGGCATCCAAAGAAGAAGCGGAGGTGTGCGTGATGGAGAGGGAGACGTGGTGGTGGAAGTGTTGAGTTGAATAAGCCTCTCAAGTGAGGTGGAGAGAGTATGGGTGGGAGTTGGGCAGGTTAACTCCCCAAATAAAGTGGCAATTTCTTAAATATGTATGGGTGAGTGATGCATTTTCAAATTTAATCTAAAAATGTAGATGGAAATTGTAAGTTTTGAAATATGAAGAGAGTATTTAACATGGGAAGTATAGTTGAACATGGTTTTCATAATTTTTCCTATGTGATAATCCTAGTTCTAGCCCTCAATAACTAATATAAATTGGGGGTAAAAAACCTACTAGCTGTGGCTACACTGCTCCCGATTTCGATGAATCAAATAAAAGGTAGAACCAATCTAGAATAGAGATGACCAATATACCTTCATTTATCAGGAAGACATTATAACCACAGAATATCTACTCTCCATTAATAGAGCTTATGGGTAGATTTTCAAAACAAAGGCTTTTCGTAAATCTAACCCATCATCACGACAATTTCAACCGATAGAGTATTCTAACTGTATATTTATTATATTGTTTCAAACCTAAGGTTTTTCCCCATAATCAAGGGCTTTTAAGATAATATCATTTATCAAATTTTGTGTATGGTTGAAATTAATTAAAGCATAATACATCTTTATAATGGTTGATTGCACATGTTATGATCGTGTGATCAATTTGCTATTACTTTACACCACACAAATCCACACCTTTGTGATTTATTTTATAAAAATATAGTTTATATCTGGGCTAATAGATACTTCTTAATTTTTCTGTGTGACTCCTTGGAAATTCATTCAGCATTGGACTATTATCAACTCATATGGTTTGAGATGAACCCGGGGAAGAAAAATCTTAAAGACATGGCACTTGCGATGAGTTTTCGAAAATTGGGCTTAAACAGATCCTCTCAAAATTGTGAAGGATTTAGAGGCCCATATTAGAGATTGCTTTTAGGTTTCGGCTCAAATATTATGGGCTAAAGAGCAGCTGGGCGAAATCATAGAGAAGGCGAGGGAGGACTCAAATTTTGGTCATCTAGCTAGCTGGTGATGGAAGCTTCCGTGTCACACATCTCTTTATGATCACTTCGCCCATTGAAATTTTGTAGTAGAATATAGTTTTCTTTTGGAGTTATTATACGGTCCATTGCCAGTGAACCTGAATTTCACATTTCACCTTTGATACATTATATTTAAAAATGATTGGTCCAAAATCTACTGCACTTAATTGAATCATAAACATTTTCACAATTTTAATTGAGTCTATTTAGTTGATCTTGGCTGTAAATTACTAACATGAACGTCAGCCATTTTATGTAACACATTCGGTGTTGATGTGGATAATTTCAAAAAATTTCATTCTTTCTTTATTATTATTTGTTTTTTACCGTGGTAGATGAGGATCACCTGGCTTTTGCTGGCCACTAGACAAGGTCAATTTTTGATGAATGACTTTTTTTCCCTTTAAAAAATTTATCATTGCTCCCATCTCATAAATAGATAGATTCAATTAATCCAAACCAACTTATTTTGTACATGTCGTGAGATCAATTATCTTTGTGTGAAGAAGTATTCTTAGTTCAGATGGACCTAGCTACATGAAGTCTTGAATAATTTTAATCAGGTACTATCCATTGCATAAAATCTGTATAACTAAGCATCACTCACCTTAAATGCCCAGCCTTCTCCTCCGGACTGACAACTTGACATTTCATCGGGGGCATGAAAGCAGGTGTTTACATGAATCCCAAGCCCGAAATAGGGAGCGAAGCACGCGCTTTATTAAGTGTGGCTGGTCTTGCCTTTGACTTGTCGTCGGGTTTCACACGTCTAGTCTTCTTCTGCTCGTCTCCTGATAGACGCCAGATGAGATCGATTCCCGTCTCTCTGTTTCACGTAAATTTTGGCCCCACCTCTCTCGGGTCTTTCTAGACTGCTTATGAAAATCAACTAAAATGACTGCGGTGGTCAACCTATGTCCTTGCTTTTCAGACGACCCCTTCATGTTCAAACTCTCATAAAACTCCAACGTGAAAAAGCCTCCGTTGGCTGTTTCTCCCCGCGGTCGAGTCGTCCGCTTATAAATAGGACGCGAGCAACTATCTTTCTTCAGAACACGAGCCAAAAGGAAGTCTCCGAAACCACGCTTATAGCAGAACCAGAGATCTCTTGTTCTCCACTTTCATCTTCTCGCGATTATATTACACCGTCCCAAGGAATTCTTCTCCAGCAATGTCGGGCAGAGGAGGAAATGCGAACCCAGTTAAGGTGGTGATCATAGAAACGCAGTACGTGGAAACCGACGTGGCCAGCTTCAAATCCGTTGTCCAGAAGCTGACCGGCAAGGATTCCACGGTTGCCGTTTCGCCGAACTCGTCGGGCAACCTCTTCCAGTCCTCTTTCGAAGGAAGCAGACAAAGAGCCATGCCAGAGATGAGCCGCTCTGAGCCAGTTCTGCGAACAAACGCATCGTTGTGCAGGGACGAATCGTTCAACAGATTGATGAAGGAGATGCCTCCTGCGGATGAGCTGCACCACCTATGGCTGTGGGCTCAATCCTAGTTTTCAGTTGTCCATACAAATTTTTTAGGGCTTTGTTAGTATAAGGACAGTCCTTAGATACCGTGAAAATAACCGTTTATTGTAAATCACAAATTCTTAAAGAAGTGACTCTCACAACAATTTATAATTGTTTGTGATTTGATTTTTTGTAATCTAGAATAGACCGTTACTTTCACAATATATAAAAAACAGTCATGTAATCATTTCTTAATTTTTAATTTTTTTAATGCATGAGTATTGCTACTCCTTCCTGTACTTATGTCTTGGATATAAAGGTTGAGATTTAGAAAATCATTTTATGCAGAAATGCTTGGATACATGCCATTTCTTCAAAATTCCGTTTTAACTTCTAAGTACTTATACTCGATAGTTTGCCCAAATTATATTATAAGTAGGATTCTTGGTTCCAAATCACCATATAGGAATTTTATTTCCGTACTGACAACTATTAACAAATGTAGGTAAGTGTCAAAATACAATTAGTGAAAAAAAAAAAGACTTTTAATTTGTTTGTAACATACCAACACTTTTATGAAATTACTAATTTCTTTATAGTTTGCAAAACAGTAATTTTTATATTACTTCACTAACTTTTGTTTTGTGCTAATAGAAAGGATGATAACTAAAAAATTAAATAAATGGGGGTAAGCAATTCTGATGAGAGTGGGTAACAAAAAGTAATTGATAATGTAATTGGAGAAAAGTTGGCAACTCATTCTGATAAAAGTTGATAATTTCATATAATAGCTAGTAAGTTCAAGATGCTACTAAGAAAGGTAAATAAATTTTGTGAAGATAAGAAAAGTTTTTAGTTGGTAATCTAAAAAATCAATTAAGCCTTGGTAACTAACTCAAGTTAAAGTTGATTATGCAAAGTTATTTGGTACCTTAGTTAGAGAAAAGTAAGTTACTCTAATTAAGGTTGGTAACTTTTGAAAGAGTTGTAAATTTGATGGGTTGGTAAGTAAGGCAAATAAAACTTGATAACTTAAAGGAAAAGTTGGTAAATTTTGAAACAAAAATCCAAATAAATGTAGTTAAGCAACTCAAATTAGAATTTACCCAAATAATAGTTGATTACTTAATCAAAGAAAGATTGGTAAGCCACTCAAATAAAAGTTGGTGATCTCATCCACCAGTTGAGAAAATCAAGGCATTAATAAGAATGATAAATAAAAGTTTGTAAAAGATAAGAGAAGTTAGTAACTAACAATACCAAATAAATGTTGGTAGCAAAAATAAGAATTGATAATACAGAACTAGTTAGCGACTTAATCAAAGAAAAATTGGTATTCACTTTCATTCAGGTTGGTAATTTCTAAAGAGAAGTGCTAATTTTTAATGGTTGATAAGCAACGAAAAAAAATTGGTAAATCTAATAGAAAAACCTATAACTCTTTTAATAAAAATCAATTAAATGTTGATAAGAACTCAATTGAGAGTTAAAATTAAAACTAGTTGGTAATTTAATTGGAGAAAACCGATAAGTCGCACATGTATAGGTTAATACATTCATATACAAATTAATTCATTTAAGGTATTTGCAGAAAAGAGATAAGTAAGTGATAAGAAAAGTCAAATTCAGCCCCTCAGTCCATCATGCGGTAGATTTCTTTATATTTCGCTCGTGCACTAAATTTCCTTTTTCTTTAATTTCTGAAATTTAGATTTTCTTTTGGATTCAAAATCGAGACATAATTTAATACTCATTTCGTAACTTAAAATATATAATTGTGATAGATGCTAGCATTTCGCATTTTAGATAAATCTCAATTTCAATCGGAGAAAAAGTCAAAAATATATGGAGAACTCACAAGAAAACGGTGCTTGATACCAACATATCAAAGTAGGATGTCACATGGCGGCTACTTTGTTATTCATATCTTCGGTAAGATGCATGCATGCAAAGAAGGTGCAGGTTCTCCACAAACCTCAAACGCATGTAAAAACTAGAGAGATTTCTCTATCCTTCCCTCTCTCACTCATACGGAGGAAGCATCATCCAAGTCGAATGGCATCCATATCTCATTCACTCTATTATTGAACTCGAACTCAGAATTATACTGCGCGACCGTGTATGACGAAGTGCCGGTGCCGCTCTCTTTCTCACGGCTCTTCTCGATGGCATTAGCCCATGTGGTGCCGCTGAGGCTGGCTTCCAAGGCAGCTTGCCTCCACTGCAACATCATAGTCGGCGACGAATCCTCCGAACTGTCTGATGGCAATGTACCTGGGCTTCCACCTCTGAGCATGGAGGCCTTCCGCCGGGGGCGGGTTCGCTTGGTTCTCTTTCGGGACATAGAAGCTCACCACAAACGAGGATGCGCAAAACGGACCGTCACTTGGAGAGACCTCGGTGATCACCGGTGCTGTCATCTCTATCTTTTTCTGGTAGCTGTTCTTACCTTGTATGTAGTCAAATAGCCTGAGAGTCAATTAGGCGAGCTTTTTAAACAAAAAATGAAGATCTAGTTCTAGGCTATAAGTTTCCTGATGGAGTTTTATGAAAAATGATTGAATCAATTCAGTCCTGTTGCATGCGAAACTTTGATCTGAAGATGGATTGAATGACGAAAAGATGATCAACAAATATGTAAAATCTCTTTTTTGGCCATCCCAAAAGTTTCAATCCCCACAATACAATTGAGTCATATGTGAACGCAATACTTTGTCAATACATATAACCATTATATAAAAAGATGCCACGTGACTTTCAAATTTACCATCAGAGCTCTCTTGTGCATGAACCTAAGCTGATTCGGGGAACTAATTCCAATTAAATTGAAGTCGAAAAGCACAGAAATGATGGTTACAAGGGCTGCAATCTGTTAAGTTAATTAAATTTGTCCTGATCCAGCTACACCGATGAAGGATCTAGGATCCCTTTAAATCAATCTAGATGAACAGCCGTATTACGGCACGAATAATGCTAGGGATCCGATTACAAAAGCAAAGTAGCATACTATTATCGGGTGTTATGGCTTAACAAATCATAATTTGGTAAATCAGTATAACCATTCTGGGCATAAATCTTGTGAGAACTCTCCGCGCACGCCATCGCAGCGATTTTGGCTAAGCTAAATAGGAGGAATTTAAAATTTAAAGGAGCGGGGAATGTACTCTGGAATCTTAAGATTTCTGCGGTACAAGCTAGCAAAGCAAGGATTGCAATTGTCGACACACGGACACGACTTGATCATGATTCGATCATGACTTGACCTGGACATAAGAGTGGCAATGAAACGGAGAGAGTTAGAATCATACTGGATGAAGCCGGAGCGTGTGGCTTCGACAAGCGAGATGCCGGGAATAGGAGCAGTGGCTATCCACACCGTGGAATTGTACCGCCGGATCTCATATCCGTCGCCCACGTGTACGACATCGAAGCTCGGGCACTCGATGCGGTCGCATGTCGGCGGGAACACCTTCACGTCCTTCTGATTTGACCAAAGTCCCAAGTGCGGGCGGGACAAGATATTGAAGAACATCGAAAGCTTCAGCAACATGTTCGTCGCGGCCATGGCGGTCGGTCCGAGAGGATGGAAGAGTTAGAGAAGGGTCGGCTCAAGTGGAGATCTTGACATCCACATGCTCATATAAATACCCAACAAAATGAAAATCTGAGGTTATGCACAACCGCATAGAAGGAAAGGATGGTGTATTCCAATTTCCATCCAAGATTTCATACCAATTGTGGGCTAAATGTGTTAATTGTTGTGTAAGTTTATCTATTAGTTAATCTCTATATGGGAAGGATGTTTAAGAGCACACTCAGAGCACCGATATGGGTTGAAAAGGGTAGATCTACCTTCTTACACGGGAACATCAAATTCCACCGAAAACCATTTGATGTTCACGCATGTAAAGAAGATTTCGGCCACAACATGATCAACTCATTCGACTAGGGTGAGACCCTCGTGGCCACCGTTCTCTCTTGGGAGTGGGTAGGTGGGGGAATTAGGAAAGGGGGTAACTTTCGGTCATGGCGGGCCTTGTTGGCCACATTCGGCTCCTAACGAACTCGAAGAAGAAGAAGAAGAAGAAGAAGAAGAAGAAGAAGAAGAAGAAGAAGAAGAAGAAGAAGAAGAAGAAGAAGAAGAAGTCAAAGGCTAGAGGATTGTTTTTCAAATTTGAGTAGGTTTGTAATTCGAGTTGATTTCCTAATTTAGTATTTTCTAATTTAACATTTCCTATTTTAATGATTCCTAGTGTATTATCTCGGCCCTTTATAAAGAGGAGGTGCATTTTCAGTTATAAGCATGCAAACTTTTGAGTTGATAGTATATGTGAATTTCTATTATGAGTATTCTTTCTTTATCAACTTATCGATGACAAACTTTAAAGTTCTTTGGTTCTTACCAAAAAAAAAAAAAAAAAAAACTTTAAAGTTCTTTGGTTCTGTATCCAATTAATTGGTTACGAAAGTTTTTATTTTCTGCAATCACACCAACCACTTTCTTTCCATCAAATACGTTCAATAACTTCACCCAAACTCGCCAGGCATCAATTTTGGTGATGAAAACCATGGGAAAGCATTTCGTCATAATAATTACCTCAATGAAATAGTGTTTCTCAAAATACTTTAGTAAGTTAATAAATATAACTTCTTGTTTCGATTTCAAAATCTACCCAAGATTTTGGAAATGGCACATCTTTGGTCATATTTTAGAAATGAAAGCATTTGAATATTGAGAATTATTATGTACTTATCGACAATACGTATTATTATGAGGTCAATCTCCAATAGATGGCCTTTTTTTTTTTTTAACTAGCTTATCATTGACCCGATTGCATAGAAGATATATTAAATTATCAAAACTAATTTATTTTGCATATGTCGTGAGATTAGCAAAGTTTGTGTAAAAGGAGAATTCACATTTTAAATGGACCTAGTTACATAGATTTTAAAGATAGTCTTAAGCGAGTATGATCCATCGCATGGAATTTCTGTAGCTGTAAATTGCTCGCCTCGAATCCCCAGCCTTTTTCCTTTGGACTGGCAAAGTGGCAATTGACATTCCCTGGCGGCTAAAAGCACGAGTTACTTTAATCCCAAGCGCGAATGGAGCGTGAAACACTGAAGCTTTTTTGGCTGACTGGTCTTGCCTTTGACCTGTCGTCGGGTTTGACCTGTCTTCTCTTCTTCTTCGCCAGTTCAGGTCCGCCCTTGCGTTCCTCTCATCTCTCTCTCTCTCCCCTTTTTCATTTCCTCTTTTAGCCCTCCACATACTCTTGGATTTGTCTTCTCTTGGTGATTAATGATATCAACACTCACGTGCATGCCTGGTCGTTGAATTTCTTCGTCTTTCTTTAACGTAAATTTTGACTCAATCTCTCTCCTTCATCTCCGGTCTTTCTAGACTGCTTATTAGAATCAACTAAAATGACGGCACTGGTCAACTTCCGTCCTTGCCTTTACGTGGACGCCACCCTTTTCAAACTCTCGTACAACTCCTCCGTGGAACTAGCTTCCATTGGCTGTTTTTCCCCGCGGTCGAGTCGTCCGCTTATATATAAGAGGTAACGCGCTCGTCTTTACCTCAGAACACAAGCCAAAAGGAAGCGTCCGAAACCACATTTATAGCAGAAGCAGAGATCTCTTGTTCTCGACCTTCATCTTCTCGTGATTATATTACACTGTCCCGAGAAATTTCTTTTCCACTCATGTCGGGCAGAGGAGAGAATGCAAAACCTGTTAAGGTGGTGATCATAAACACAGAATACGTCCAAACCGATGCGGCCAGCTTCAAATCCGTCGTCCAGAAGCTGACGGGCAAGGATTCCACAGTTGCCCTTTCCCCAAAGTCGGCAGACAACCTCTTCCACAACTCTTTCGAAGGATGCAGACAAAGAGCCACGCCGGAAAGGAGCCGAATTGAGCCGGTTCAGCAAGCAAATGCGTCCTTGTGCAGGGACGAATCGTTCAACAGATGGATGAAGGAGATGCCTCCTCCGGATGAGCTGCACCAGCTATGGCCGTGGGCTGAATCCTAGTTTTCACTTATGCATACAGATTTTCGCTCAGACATCGTGTATCCGTTCTCCTGTTCAAGACTATATTTCGGATATAACGGTTGAGATTTACAATATCATTTTACCCAAAAATGCTGTACATGCCCTTTCTTTATCTTTCCATTCTAAGTACTTATACTCAATAGTTAGCCCAAATTATATGCAAGCAGAATTTTCTTTCCATGCTGATAAATTTCAACTAATTTACGTAAGAAAAATTAACAATGATTTTTGTCTACTATGTTTTAACACTGGGCGACTCTTCCAGAGATCTACCGGAAAGAATCCTGTCTTTTGTACCTGTCCTCACTTTGATGGATCGAAAACACTTACTCATATGGCAGCTTGACATGTGGAACTACGATGAATGCTTGCGTTTTGTATTTCAATAATCATTGACCTCCACTGGAGAAAAGATAAAAATATCCGGAGCTCCAAAAGGATATGATGCTTGATACAAACTGTCAAAGTAGTATATCACATGGCAGCTACTTTGCCTTTCATTTATTGGTTAAGGTACGTGCAAGGAAGGAGCAAGTTCTCCACTAAACTCAAACTACATGTAAGAGCTAGAGAGACTTCTCTATGCTTTACTCTCTCATTCATATAGAGGAAGCATCTTCCATGTCAAACAGCATCCATATCTCATTCACTCTGTTATCGAACTCGAATGGAGAATTATACTGCGCGACCGTGTAAACCGAAGCGCTAGTGCTCCTCTCTTTCTCATGGCTCTTCTGGATGGCATTAGCCCAAGTAGTGCCACTAAGGCTGGCTTCCAAGGCAGCTGCCTCTACTGCAACATCAGAGTCGGCGACGAATCCTCCAAACTGTCTAGCGGCGACGTATATGGGATTCCACCTCTGAGCATGGAGGCCTTCTGCTGGGGGTGGGTTTGCTTGGTTCTCTTTCGGCACATAGAAGCTCACGACAAATGAGGATGTGCAGAACGGACCATCACTTGGAGAGACCTCAGTGATCACCGGTGCCGTCATCTCTATCTGTTTCTCATAGCTGTTCTTACCTTGTATGTAGTCAAATAGCCTGAAAAATCAATTAGGCAGGATTTTTAGACAGCTATATGTTTCACTAAGGAGTTTCATGTGAAAGACTAAATAATCCAATCCTATCGCATATGAAACTTTGATCACCAAGATGGATTGAAGGAGGAAAAGATGATCGACAAACATGAGAATTCTTTTCTTCAGTCATCCAAAAGTTTCGATACCCCATGACACTACTGAATTACATGTGAATGTGATACTCTGTATAATATAAGTACCTCAAACCGCTATAGAAATAGATGTTTTACACAACAAAGCTCTCTCGCGCATGAGTCTAACCTAATTTGTGGAAACCAATTCCAATTAAATGGAAATCGAAAAACCTGAAAATGGTGGTCACAGGGGCTACAACCCATACATACGTTAATCCGTTCAAAAGTTAATCCAACAATAACGATGAATTATGCAGAATTCTGCAGACCCCTTAACTTAAGTTAGGCCAACAGCCGTATTATGGCATGAATACTACTAGAGATACAAAAGCAATGTAGCATACTATAGTCGGGTGTTATGGCATAGTTGTAGTTTATCAAGGCACTGCACAGATCATAATTTGGTAAATCAGTATTGCCGTTCTGGGTATCACTCTTGAGGGCACTCCTCTCGCACACCATCGCCATTGATTTTGGCCCAAGCTAAATAGAAGGAATTCAATTTTAAAGGAGTAAGGAATGTGTTCTAGAATCTTAACATCCGTACGGTACAAGCTAGCAAGGCAAGGATTGCAATTCTCGACACGAGATCACGACTCGATCACGACATGGACCGGATATCGGAGTGGCAATGAAATTAAGAGACTGATAATAAAGATGCAGGAAATCATACTGGAGGAAGCCGGAGCGAGTGGCTTCGACGAGGGAGATGTCGGGGATGGGAGCGGTGGACATCCACACCGTGGAATTGTAGCGCCGGATCTCGTAGCCATCGCCCACGTGCACGACGTCGAAGCTCGGGCACTCGATGCGGTCGCACGTCGGCGGGAACACCCCCGCGTGCTTCTGATCCCGCCAGAGTCCCAACCGCGAGCTGGACAAGAGGTTGAGGAGCACTGAAAACTTCAGCAACATGTTCGTCGCGGCCATGGTTGGTTGGGACGAGAAGACGGAGAGGGTTAGAGAAGCGTCGACTTAGAGAAGCGTCGACTCCAGAAAATCAAGTGCGTCAAGTGGAGCTCTAGACGTCCACATGTTCATATATGTACCGCACAAAATGAAAATTTGAGGTTGCCCGCAACCACATAAAAAGAGGATAAGATGCCGCATTCCAATTCCCAACATGTTATTTTTGTGAAAAGAAACTAGTACCCATTAAACAATAATAACTAAAATTTGCATCGTGAATATCCGCAGGTTCAACGCTTTGCTCCATTTCTCGTGTTGGTAAACAGGAGAAAGTATTATGATAGTTACCTCAATTAAATACTGTGTTTCTTAATATAAATTAGTAAATTAATGATCATGGAAGAAAATAAGAGTTTCCCAATACAAGAAATGTACAGTTTTAACATTTCGATAAGCGGCTGCTATGGCCACAAGTGGCGCTACGGCCATCGGAAGCTGGGCAGGACGAATATCCTAACTGCGTGGACGCAAAATCCTGCCTTCCCTCTTTGCCATTACTAGTTTGTCGCCACCCACATTACTCTTACAGGCCACTAGGATTTGGCCCGACGATGAACATGTGATGCTCTGAGCCTTGAGGGACCATTTCAGATTTTTGGAATTGGATGAGACCCACCACCGTTTGCAAAAAAGCTATGGTAGTGAGAAGCACAAGAAGCTACGGTTCATCCAAAGGAAAGTGTCCGCATTGCTCGCAGAATAACATTCTACTAGATGACAAATTTTTGTTGCCGTGAGAACGGTCTGAACACTTGCACGGTCCTGATTTCAGAAAAGACAGTCGAGTTTCAACGAGTCCCCGATCAAATGTTCCGCCCTACCAGCTTTAGTAACTATCGGTGCTGATGCACAGTGACTAGTCCCCAGATAAGCAAAGAACGTTAAGGAGACATTGCAGGTAATCTCCCCCTGCCAGCAGAAACGGTTACTTCCAAATCTAAGTGCATTCTTTAACACAATTGCAAGTTCCTCTCGGTCAACAAAAGGCAATTAAAAGAAGTATGAAAGTAATTAAGCACAAGATTGGCAGAATTATCCTAACTGTTGATTTAATTTATGCATGGCGAGAAAGGCCTTCACAAGTACGTTCGCCTACTTTTACAACTACGGATACTGAATTGTCGATTTGTCTGCAGTGGAGGGTGATCCAACAGATGAGACGGATGGAAGAGCAAATTCTCCAATTCAGAGTGAAGCACCAACCCCCAAAAAGACTCCAGCTCTATGCTAGAAAACAGTCTGCAGAAGTATCCTAATGACAATTGAATACATTTATCATTAGATTAGATGAGAGGATTGAGGAGCCATTAGAAGTGAGATTCTAAAAGTTGTATCTCCTTTGAGATAGTGCATAGAGTAGCTTCTATATCTCTGAAATTTGTATGGGATTTGTCTCCCGCAAGAAACAAATGGACACTGTCCTTCATCATAATCCAACTGCATCCTGGACTCTTTCTCACTCTTTTAGATTTCTGGGCCATTCTAACGTTGTCAGAAAAATCCTGCTTCCCAGAGGTATAATATAGGTTGGACAAAACAACATAAGATGTTGCATTATCAGGCTGCAACTTGATCAGTCGTTGAGCTGCAAGCTCTGCAAGATCAACCCGCAAGTGGATGTTACTTGCACTAAGAAGGGCTCCCCAAACCCCAGGGTGGGGCTCAAGGGGCACGGAACTAATCAAACAGATAGCTTCATTTAGCAATCCAGCTCGGCCAAGGAGGTCAACCATGCAAGCGTAATGATCAGGCCCCGGTTCTATCCCGTATAATGACTTCATGGATTTAAAATAATTCCATCCTTCTTCAACAAGCCCCACATGAGTGCATGCAGAGAGTATGGCAAGAAAGGTAACTTCATTGGGCTCCTGACTCACACTCTGCATCTTTTTGAATAATCTGAGAGCTTCTGTGCCAAATCCATTTTGGGCAAGCCCAGTGATGATAGAATTATAAGAGACTATGTTAGGGTCAGTTGTTTCTGTGAATATTCTGTAGGCATCAAGAACACTTCCACACTTTGAGTACATCGATATTAATGAGTTCTGCATGGAAAGAACGTGCTCCAGGTCCATCTTCACAACATGAGCATGAATCTGTACACCATGGTTCAGGGTTGCCAAACCAGCAGAAGCACTTAGCACACTGCTCAAAGTAAGAGGATTAGGCTTGATTGCTTTCTGAAGCATCTGGATGTACCAATGGAATGCCTCCTCGAATTCGCTATTCTTCACAAAACCAGATATCATGGCCGTCCAAGCAATGTCATCTTTTACAGGCATCATTTCAAATAGCTTAATTGCTCTATCAATTATTCCATTTCCTAAAAATCCTGAAATAATAGTTGTCCAAGAGACTGCATCCTTCCTGGGCATCTTGGCAAATAGACGATAGGCTTCTTCAATACTATCATTCTGGACATAAGCAGAGATTAAACTATTCCATGTGACTTCGTTCCTTTCGTCCATCGAATAAAAAATCTTAATAGCATCATCTACAATGCCAAAACTAGAATACATTTTGATAATGGAATTTTTTATGAATAAATCAAATTCAAGTCCAAGTTGAAACATTAATCCATGCATCTGAATGCCTTCTTGGGACCTCCCAAAGTCACCACAAGCTTCCAACATAACAGTAAGTGTCATAGAATTCACCCTTACCGTTCCTTCCTTTCTCATATCCCTAAAAAGATCAAAACCACTTTCAAAATGCCCCATCTTCATATACCCATTAATCATAGCAGTCCAAGATACAACATTTCGCTCTGGCATCTTATCGAACAACTCTTTGGCAGCACCAACGCCAACGTTCTTGCAATATCCGTCCAGCATAGAGCTCCAGGAAATTACATCTCTCCGTGCCATACCCTCAAAAACCCAAGCTGCCTCTTCAAGTGCCCCCAGCTTCAAATACCCACTTATCAAAGCATTCGAGCACACAGGATCTCGCCACTTGACTGGCATCGAAAGGTAAAGTTCTTTCGCTTTGTCCACCTTCCCTGCCCGAACAAACCCTGCGATCATGGCACCGTAGGAGACCGCATTGCGGTCAGGAATCTCAACGAACAACTTATAAGCCCTACTGACATTCCAATTGTTGCGAACGTAGGCAGTGATCATCGCATTATACGAAGCAGTATTCCTCTCGGGCATTTCGTCGAACATCTGCCGGGCTTCCCGAACCCGCCCATTGTCCGCGTACGCGGTGAGCATGGCGGTCCAAGAAACGGTGTTCTTGGAGGGCATCCGTCGGAAGACGGATTCAGCTTCTTCGAGGCGACCGTTTCGTCCATGCTTCGTGATCTGGGTGTTGCAATAAACAAGGAAGCTGCTCGATCTATGGCTTCTCGTTGCAGCATTAGTAATGGGCCTTGATAGGACCTTCTGAGTAATCAAGTGGTGCTGAAGACTTTGGACTGAAAAGCGAAAGAGGAGGAGGGATCTGCACATAAAGAAAGCATCTTGTTTTGCTAACATGGCTTGCGACTAAAGGGCGAAGAGCCCATGGTCATGACCAAAGCAAAGGCGAGAGTGGAAGCTACAGAAATCTCCTCTTCTTCAATACTGATGGCAGCATTCCCAGATATACCAACACGTCTCCGGACACAAATTAGGACATTAACATAAATAATCGACACCAAATATTTTTCTACCCTCCATTCTGAGTCTTACCCTTTTTTTTTCTTCATTTCTAGCAAAACTACATTTACAAAATAGTGAATCGGTATACCCCCTTATCGGCTAATTCTATCTATATTTGGAAGCCAATAGAAATGCAATTCCATAGTCAGCTCTATAGGTCTGTCCCTAACGTGTCTATTGCGGAATTGGCTGGTATTAACCAACAAAATAATGAATCGGTAGACCAATTTACGACTAGGTTTAGAAGGTCAAGGAATCAATGCCTTATAGCCTTCAACGATTTGAAATTTGCCTTGAGGGAAGATTAAAAGATCAGCCATATAATGACATAGTCCAGTTAACAACAAAGACAATTAGGCATGAAAACCTAACTATAGAAAGAAAAGGATAGAAAGTCAACAAAGCATGATGTGACCTTTGTGGAGAGATATGGGTTGGAAGATGATTTAGAGCAAGGAGATTGTGCTAAGATAGCTGTAGTTAAAAACTTAAAATGACTATCGACAAGTCGTCCGTTTGCCAAATATTAAAGCGAGCCAGAGTTAAAGAGAAGTTTTGGGAAAATATCATGATCAAAGCAAAAGATACTCAAAATTACTTGTTTGCTGTTAGAGACTGCATCACTTGTGGGAATGGGCTATGTGGTCAAGAAATGCATTTTAAATTGGTGGCTTGGTGACTGCGAGATTTTGAAGACTCCACGAATCTTCTGTAGGCTAGTGAATGACATTTGCCTCTCACCATGTATAATAACAACATAATCATCCTCTATTAATCTAATAAAGTTAGATCGACCACCACTTAATAGAAAATGTACCAATCTAATAACACCAATGTTGTTTGGCATACTGTTTGTGCAAAAAAGAGGCATGTAACATGTGTGAACGATATTGTTTCCGATTAAGTGTTGGTTGACCCGATTGTATTAAATTATTGGAGGATAATTACGTTTTCATTATACTTGATGAGAGGTATTGCCATCCATGAGCCAACAGATGATTTGGGAAGCCTCCAAAAATCTTGTGGACAGCAAGCAAACATTCATAAGCATGTTTTGTAACCATAGTGCCTCCAAAATCCTGCTGTCACTAATTTTAATTTATGTAATATCAACTGTTTTTCATAGAAAATGTGATTGCTCTATGTGGTTATGAGACTGATATAATTGAATTGCCTTATAAGATGTGAATTGGACCAAATTAACTTAAAGGATTACATCAATTCTATTAAAAACAAACAAATATCAAAATTGATCAACATTAACGTTTCAAGAGTCAAACTAAACATCGAACAAGAGTACAAGACAATTTTTTAACATTCTTATGGGCTAAGCTTACTAATTTCGAAGACTCTGTTTCTAGCTTATCACTTATAAAAAGAAGAAGACTATATTTGTCATAACATAAAGAAAGGGGAAAAAAGTTAAATGTTTCTTGAAGTCAGAAAAAAGTCTGTTCTTCATTGATTAATTAATAAAAGGAGGAGTAAGCGAGATCCACTGACTGGCCTCTCTTCCTTTCCTGTTATAAAAACACCAGCTTGGCGACTTCTCCCCTGCTTCCTCCTCATATCTCCCGTCCCTCTCATCCAGTCACAGCTTAAAAGCAGAAACCTGACATGAACAACAACTCGTAAAAGCAAAAGGGCAGGCCTAAAAGCTTTACCCCCTCTCCCGGCACCTTCAGTCTTCGCCATTCTCTTTCCCATTGGCGCCAGAAGACAGGTTGCTTTTTGTAAAGGCAAGCAGCCAACACGGTAAAGCAGAAGTAGCACACCACGTTAAGCAAATGCGAGATAGCCCAATTATATATGCACCTCCATATTCATGCCTTCTATCTCATCTTCGTCAGTCTGTGTTTTGCTTCCACGGCTGAGATTGTGCCTGCAGATTTCATTCGTGCACCAGATGAAAGGCGTTAAGCTGCTGCTGCTGCTTCAGCTAGTAGCAGCAGCGAGAGACCCATTATGGCACTTCTCGTTTTTGGCCGTGATTATGAGTATAAACCAGAGGCCTTTGACAGCGGGAGGTTGCCTGTCACATTGTCCCGGGAGATGCAGATGTTCCTTGACGTCACCAATTTAATACAGTGCGAGAACCCTCGTGCTGCTTATCTATGTAAGGGAGTTTAAATTTGGCCTTAGAATGTTTTTTCCTTTGGAAAAGCTTGATTTCCTTTTTTAAGAAAAGAAATTTGAATGGGAAGAATCGTAAGCTGCTCAAAGTTTGTCTTCACGGCTCATCTTGGTGTTGATATAGAGTGAGCTTTTACATTATTCTGTGCGTATCAAAGGTTTGGTAAGTACTAGCTGACTGAAATGTCAGAATGCAGACTTTAACAGCAATTTACCGTTCCCTTTAAACTAGGCTTCACGATATAGCAATGCTAACTGCACTCTAGATGGTAAGTTACAGCTACAATTTTCATCATTCTAACATTGAAATCTACGATTACGTGTCAAAGAGAAAGGGACTTCAAAAGATCTTGAGGTTTGAAAACTCAGTTTTTATACTGATCACGGCTTTACTGTGATGAGGATGTTTTATCTGGTTCCGATGTTGGTGGACCACAGTAGCTTGTGGAAGTTTGACCATGGGCTATAAACATCTTTTACGTTGTTCATTTGGATTTCTTTGGCATGTTCCATGTTGGCAGGCCGGCAATACGCTTTTGAAATTACGTGGAAACTGGACCATAATTCCATTGGACAGGGTGGCCGACAGTTCAAAACTTCTCTTCACCATTGACTTGAACAGGTAAACGCATGCCTATGTTAAATTCTCTCTAAAAGAAGGCTAATTTGTTTCCAACTTTAGTGATAGCATATGGATGAGTTAGGGTAGCAATCAACAAAATCTTTGATGGATGAGGATGATCGAATGGTAACAAAGGAACTATCATGTTATCAATTTAAGTCTGACGCTACCAGTCTAAGCTGTAAGAATCCACCGATTGAGTGCGCAATGCATCAATTACCATGTTCACTTTCATTGAACCTGTTTACCATATACCTATAAACAGTTCTACCATTACTTAATTGTGGATACGTACAAATTTCCTAATTTTCAGAACAAGAAAGAATTTCAGTTCCTAATGTTGGTTTTCATTTATCCATAGATAACTCTGGTATAGCTCGTTCAAAATGCGCATCATTCTTCAGTTATAGGAAACACAATTTTAATGTCGGGTCTGACAAAGGAAGGTTGAAGCTTGAGCATTTAGATATCATTATTCTGTATGAGCATCCTACTACTTTGCCACTTAGTGGAAAAAGGCTTCTTTAGAGGTAGTTGTTGCATCATAGCAGTTATCGTGGTCATGGACCCTCACCATTGAGATCTTGCTCTTATTGATTGCGTCGTATTCATTGTTAGTCATCACATTTTTGTGGAGAGATGCTGACTCAATCTGGTTGAATGTGACTTTTATGAATTTCAGAATAATGAGATTACCCTATTTAGACGTCAGGCAAGGAGTGATATGCGTAAACTTAAACGCGTTTATCATGCGTACAAGGACTAACGACGGAGTCGTTAATGAGTAAGGATTTGTGATGGAATTTGTTCCATGACAGCAGTACCTCTTTTCAGCTCACATAACATGATATGGTTTCTTGCCCGTGCTAAAGTTAATCTTCGAATGATCACAGGGAAAAAAAGACCATTGCCAAAAGAGTTGCTCAAGTGGTGTTTGAAGAATACAAGATAATAACAGATGCATCAAGCACCAAAACAGATTGAGGGCTCAACAATTTACCATTGTCTTTAATAACATTTGTTGGAAGTCTATAGTCAATACATTCACAGAGGAAATGGTCCCGAAGGAATCCAAGCCTGAGGTCTGTCTGTCACAATCCGGATTTCCATACTATTTGGACCTTGAAAGAATAAATGATTTAATCTCAATTAATGTAAACAATTTTATTTTATTTTTCTATACATTTCCTCCCTTACGCTTGTTGCGCGCTCTTCCAATCATTAAAAAAGAAAAAAAAAAAAATCTTCAGAAGCACTAGCCTAACGTCTTGAACTCCAAATTTAATCAACGTGTAAGGTATTTTTGGGCCTTAAATTGATTTTTGTAATATATGTCTCGCAAAAAAGAAAGATGATGCTTTTCGAAAGATGATTTGCCTCGTAAATCCCAATCCTACACGCAGCACCAAGGGGTAGGTGAGGTCCCGAAAAAGATGACGACTCTAAATGCGCACTGAACGCAGAAGCGAGTGCATTATTCTCCTTTTGCGATCGTCTTTAACGTTCTTTTACCTTCGGGGATCGCGAAGTTGTCTATCCATAATTAGCTGTCGCCCGCTGAATCTTGAAATTTGCAATTTCTTAGCAGGGAAGCTTTTCGATGGGCGATGACACGTTTCTCTGCCAAGTATCCTTAGCGTAACCAAATCCCATCCACGTTCAGGATGCGGACAGCGCACCAACCATGCTTTTTCTGCGCAGCCACACGACGATGTTCCAATGCGTGACTGATAGTATTATGGAGTTCTGCACTGAGCTAGTAAATAGATTCTGCACGAAAGAGAGAGGGCACAATAAATTATACACTAGTGCTAGCAAATCATAACTATTTACAGAATTGATGAACATTGTTAGAGATAGCCTATGAAATGATCTCTAGTATTGGTGAGGTTGGCAGAATTCTAACGGATGTGCTTAGTATAACTAGTTATGTGGTGAATAGATCCTCATTGATTGCAATTGAATATTGGACTCCTAAAGAAGTGTGGTAAGACAATATTGCTAATTATTTTATCATTAAAATGTTTACTTGTCCATGTTATTTTTGAGTGAGTAATGGTAAACTCGATATGAAAGTAAGGTGCATATTCCATGTCTATGCACAAAGGTAAACAAGGCTATCAATTGTGGTGTTTGAAATTATATTCATCTGTTGATAGTAGAGAAGTTACATTTGATAGGTCCCATTACTTTTGGCTAAGAGCATTTATGGTAGTGTAAATAAGGATTTGGATTGTGGTCAGCTCAAGGTGGAGTTGTAACCAAAGGCTCCTAAGATAGTAGGTACTAATGTGGTAATCGACATAAATGATGCCTGTAGTGAGGTGGAGTCTATAGAGTCAATTGTCGCTTTAGCTACCGAATTTGATGGCTTTGCTTTATTTGTGATACAAGAGTTTGTGTCATAAAATCCTTGTGAAGCAACTGTTTGTGTATTGTAGGTGGAGCTAGCATGTTAATGTGATCCATGATTATAGTGATGTTTAAGCGTGACTTGGATTTAGAAGCATTATGTGGTGATTGAGCCCATGAGGAGTTGAGGGAAGGAAAACGTGAAAAATTAGATTCCACGAGTAATTATAACTCACCTCAAACGTCGAATCAAAGTGAAGATCATTAAAATAGTGATACAAGAGGTTGTATCATAAAATCCTTGTGAAGCAACTGTTTGTGTATTGTAGGTGGAGCTAGCGTGTTAATGTGATCCACGATTATAACGATGTTTAAGCGTGACTTGGATTTAGAAGCATTATGTGGCGATTGAGCCCATGAGGAGTTGAGGGAAGGAAAACGTGAAAAATTAGATTCCACAAGTAATTATAACTCACCTCAAACGTCGAATCAAAGTGAAGATCATTAAAATAGTGATAAAAAGGTTGTATCATAAAATCCTTGTCACTGTTTGTGTATTGTAGGTGGAGCTCGTGTTAATGTAATCCACGATTATAACGATGTTTAAGCGTGACAATTATGTGGTGATTGAGATCAAGAGTTGAGGGAAGGAAAACGTGAAAAATTAGATTCCACAAGTAATTATAACTCACCTCAAACGTCGAATCAAAGTGAAGATCATTAAAATATGTCTTGAATTTGATCTCGATAAATAGATATCAAAATTGATGCATGTGACTCCGTCTCGATAAAGATAAAGAAAGTCCTAGTTAAATGCACCACGTGCGAAAGGAAGGAGGAAGGATGAAGACAGAGAAAGCAGGAAACTCTCAAGCTACCATTTAGTGAAGAGGGTCCTCCATGCATTCTAGATGACCCACAAGTTGCTCTCTCTCTTTTGGCCATACATGGAAATTCTGCACCCTTAAAGTCGCATGTGGAACTGGTCAAGTAAAAGAAGTTAGGCCTGTTTTGTCTCATTTGTACTAACTCCACATGAATCACTCTTGCATGCAAGTCCAAAAAAAGGGCGGCACGGAACATCGTAATATTCTAGATAGAGATGGATTCTTTATAAAAGGCAGAAAGGGAGAAAAGGATAAGAGGGTGCCTTTAAGCACTGAGAGGAGAGTGAACTCAGAGATTGCATAGGTGAGGATTTGCTCATTGTAATTACACCCGAGTGATTTATCCCATTAAATTCTTATTAGTAGAATTTGTGTAATTTCTATTCACAACACGTAGAATATATTTACAGGTTTTCAAATTCCTCAGAAGAGTGAAGGAATAGTTTATGGGATTGAAAAGGAGAGTGAGGAAGATATTGGCTGATGTCGTGGATAAGCTTTCACAAATGCTTCATCAGATCGATCAAATCCAAGCTTGGGAATTGACTACCATCTTGAAAGTGAAATAGACGAGCAAATCCAAAAAAATTACTCTCAACTTGATCAAGGAGATGTTGAGTGAGGTGACCATATGGTGGCTCTTATTGCGACAACAAGGATGCAATGTTTCATGGGGTATGTTTAAATTTACCGAGCTTATCTGATAAGATACCCATGGAAATCCTTCTTTGGAAAATTAATGCTGCAAAAAAACTATTGCTCAGTGAAATTTTGAAATGTAATTGATTAGAAACTAGGAAGGTGATACGCCTGGTCTTTTTTCTGTTAAAATTTGACTCAGCAATATTAAATTTTGTGGCATCAATTTTCCAAAGAAGAATTTTTATGGGTATCTTATCGGATTGCTTCACTAAATTTTAAACGTAACCAATGACGTGTGGCAACTCGTTGTCACAGCAATCAAAGATAAAGAGCCACTACGTGAAAATCATCTCCCTTAGGGAGTCTCCTTGATTAAGTTGAGAGATCTAAGCCTGGATTTGATCGATCAGGTGGGGCATTTGTTTTGATAGCATGGATGGACCACCGAAATGTATGCAAACTTGTTGCAAGGTGCTCCTCGATCTCTACGATCAAAATGGGTAAGAAGTGGCCGTGAAAGGAAGATCATACAAAATTAACCGTAAGCATCTTTGGCACACTTGACATGCATGGAATGCAATTTTCACTCAGAAACCCAGCATTCTAGTTCATGTTTAATTCTTCAAATGAAGAAGAAAGCAAGATTGTACTTTCACGAAAGCCAAATGGTTCCACACCAACCGTACACCAACCCTAGAGGAGTACATGCCCCTTGCCCTTAGAGGTCACATCAGTTGTGGGAATGGGTGATGTGATCATAAAACATGCTTTTGGATAGTTGTTTGGTTATTGCTAGATTTGAAAGGCTTTGAAAATCATCTGTAGGCTTATAAATGATGTTCCCACTCACCACGTATAATGAAAACATAATCCTCCATTGACCACCACTCAATTGGATACGATGTTGATCTAATAACACCAATATGTTTTGATCTGGTTTAAACAAAATTGGGGGCACTTAGCATTTGCAGTGGAGTTTTTCATGAGAGAACATGGCGTCTCGGAGCACGAAACTGAGGCAGAACTCTGGAAACAAGTGGTTGAAGCGTGGAAGGATATCAATGTGGAGTTTCTCTATCCGACCGTGGTCCCAACGCTGGTTCTCATGCATCTCAATTTCTCGCAGGTGATTTATAAACCGATAGAAATAATTACACCCATTTGGAACCAAAAGATTATGTGCATCGCTGTTCCTTAGTCCCTTGCCAATGCGAAGACAATATTTTGGTTATTGAAAATCAACGGTTTATCAACTACGCCTAGTGGTCAAACGAAGAAACTCTTCATTGATGTGCCTTCCACGCATCCATCACTCGTTTCCAAAGTTCTACCTCAGTTTCCCACACCGAGATGCCATGTTCTTTCATGAACAACTTCAATGTAGATGCTCCGTGCCCCCTCTTTTGCTCAAACAGTATGTCAAACATCATTCCGATCAAGTGGTGATTGATCTAATTTAATTAGAACATTGAAGGATGATTATTTTTTCATTATATTGGTCGCTAACATTTCTTAACCAATCTTTCATAGTACGAGGTGCATGTACTTGTTCAGTGTTGGTGTGTAGTTGGTATGGAATCATTCGGCTTTGTAAAAGCACACTCTTGATTGCTTTTAGAGTCTACGTGCATAATAACACTCGTAAATAAATGATGCGTTTTGAGTATAGTGTTGCTAAATTTACAAATCTAGTGTATAGTGTAATTGCAATATTGTAATAATTCCGAACCCTTGGATGTCGAGGGTATTTAAGGCTCCGTTTATGTACCTCGCGAAGAATGCATGAATAAATAAGCATATTTCGTGATTAAACTCGATTTTTCGTTTCTTTGTTCCACGTTGGATAAATGCTTTTTGTTTTTTTTGGTGGGCTGCGTATCTTTTGTCTTCGTTGTCTGCAGGGCTACAGGGGTTCTCCTTGGTGGCTCATCCTTTTTGGCGAATGGCTGGTTGTTGATCTAGTGCTGGCGGCTGCGGTCTTGCAGTGCTTGCTCTTGCGTCTCTTCCGGCCTTCTTGCTGCCCTAGCTGCCGTTCTTTTTGCTGGTTGTTAGTGCCTGCTGTTTAGGCTGTTGTGCTTCTGTTTGTTTTGTTACCGCTTTGTTTGCGGTCTTCCTTTTTTTTTTTTTTTTGGCTCCTTTCCACTCGTTCTGAATTGTTCTAACTATGAGTGTAAGTTTTTGGCGCCGAACACTCTTGTATAGTTTTGGTTAAAATAGCACGTTGATGAAATTACCAAGCTTGCAAAATAGCAATTTTTTTTTTTTAATTTATAAACTTTTATTTGCGCAATGTACCAAGGCTTCGAATTTGGCCATTTTTACATGAAATTACCACCTAAATCTAGGATGATTTACCAACTTTTGTTAAAAACTGAATAACCAACTAGTTTAGAGTTACTAACTTTACTTTAAATTACCGACCAGTTGATTTATGTTTACCAACTTGTGACACCGATTTTTATTTGCCTTATGTTGCAATCCCTTGGATTTTCTGGCACTTTTTAGAGATAAACAACCCAAGTTAGCTTGACTTACTATTAATTCAGTTACTCACCGATATTGCAATTATTTTTATTAATTTGATACTTTTTAAAGAAATTACCGACCTCGACAAAGTGACTCGTTTTCTATTATTTTATTTTTCCAATTAGTTTTGGGTTATCAATGCTAATCTGAATTAAATACACAAGCTCATTTTCAATTACTAACTTTAATTTGCCATAATAATTACGTCTTAATTTTATCAACTCTCATATAAAATTACTAATTCTAATATAGTGATTTATCGGCTTTTCTTTGATCAAATAATACTTTTTTGAAAAAAAAAAAAAAAACATTCTAATGTTAGTGCTCCGTGAGGTTCACAATCAGTAAATGAGGCCATCTCCATGAACTAAGTACCAAGACTAATTTTTAACATTCCTGTAGGCTAATCTCACTGATTCCGGGGATCTTCCTTCTAATTTATCACTTATAGAAAGAAAGCAGACTATTTTTTACCAAACCTAAAGAAAAGGGGGAAAAAGTTAAATGTTTCTTGAATTTGGAAAAGGGTATCTTTCTTCATTGATTAATTAATAAAAGGAGGAGCAATGCATGCATGTAAGCAAGATCCACTGATTGGCCTCTCTTCCTGTCCTGTTATAATAAAAAAAACCAACTTGGCGACTTCTTCCCTTCTTCCTGCTCATATTTCACGTTCCCCTCTCATTAAGTCACAGCCTAAAAGCAGAAACCAGACATGCACACCACCAACTCGTAAAAGCAAAAGGGCGGGCCAAAAAGATACGCGCACTCTCTAGGCACCCTCAGGTCTTCGCCACCTTCTTTCGCATTAGCGCCAAAAGAAGCTTGCTTTTCGCAAAGGCGAAAAGCACACACTTTGAAGCCAGAAGAAGCACACCACGTTAAGCAAATGAGGGATATCCCAATTATATACACCTCCACAGTCATGCCTCCTGTCTCATCTTCGTCGCTCCGTGTTTTGCTTCCATGGCTGAGATTGTGCCTGCAGAAATCGTTCTGGAAGCAGATGAATGGCTGGATGCTACTGACGCTTCAGCTAGCACCAGCAGCAGCATGTCTCTCACTTGTGGCCATGAGTATGAGAGGTCTCTCACTATTGGCCATGATTGTGAGTACAGACCAGAGTCCTTTGATAGCGAGAGGTTGCCTATCACACTGTCTCCGGAAATTCAGAAGTTCCTTCGCATCGCCAATATGATAGATCGCAAGGAGCCTCGTATTGCTTATCTATGTAAGGGAGTTTAAATTTGGTCTTAGAATGTCTTTTTCTTCGGAAAAGATTGATTTTTAATTATGAAAAAAAAAAATTGAATGGGAAGAATCGCAAGCTGTTCAAAGTTTATTTTCAGGGGTCATCCTGGTATTGATAATTGGTAAGCTATTACATTATTCTGTAGGCGTCAGAGGTTTGGTAAGAATTAGTTGACTGACATGTCATAATGGAGACATTAACAGCAATTTAGCATTACATTTAAACTAGGCTTCATGATATAGCAATGCAAAATGGAACAGGGTCCAGTTTATTTTTGTTCAATAACACTCTTGATGGCAAGTTACTACTACAAGTTTCAGCAGTCAACACTGAAATCTACAATTACGTGTCAATAAGAAAGGGAGTTCAAAAGATCATGGAGTTTGAAAATTCAGTTTTTTATTGATCCCGACTTTCATGTGACGAAAATGTCTTAACTGGTTCTCAAATTGGGGGCCACAGTAGCTTATGGAAGTTCGACCATGGGCTGTAATCATTTTTTGCGCTGTTCATTTGGATCTCTTTGGCATGTTGGCAGGCCGGTTTCATGCTTTTGAAATAGCGCACAAAATGGATTCTAATTCTATTGGACGGGGCGTCCGGCAGTTCAAAACTTCTCTCCTAAAGCGACTCGAACGGGTAAATGCTTACACATTTTAACTCTCTGTAAAAGGAGGTTAGCTCGTTTCCAACTTTAGTAATAGTATAGGGATGAGTTAGGATATCGATCAACAAAATCTTGTTTGATGGATGAGGATAAGTAATTGCTACTCGATCAGATCAAATAGTAATAATTGACCATCATGTTATCAATTTAATCTGATACCACCATTCTAAGCTGCAAGACTCTGCCTCTTGACTGCGCAATACATCAATTACCAGGTCCACTTTCATTGAACTTGTTCATTATGTAACGATAATCAGTTCTACACCCTTAATTGTGGATATATACAAATTTCTTTTCTTCCTTCCTAGGTAATTTTTTCAGAACAAAGAATTTCAGCCTGGCAATCATGGTTTCATCTGTCCATAGATAACTCTGGTATAGCTTGTTTAAAATTGTGTATCATTCTTCAGTCGTAGGAAACAAAAATTCATGTCAGGTCTGAAAAGGAAGGTGTAAGCTTAAGTATCTGAACATCATTATTCTGTATGAGCATCCTACTACTTTCCCACTGAGTGGAAAAAGGCTTCTTTATGGATAGTTGTTGCATCTTACTCCTCCCCGACGAATCTTCGTGAAAATAGCTTTTAATATGGAACTTTGGCTTGATGACTATTTTCCTCTTATACTCCTAGAAGTTATCATGGTTATGCCCCCTCACTATCGAGCTCTTACTCTTATCGACTGTGTCCCATTCATAATTGATAGTCATCAATTTTTGTGGAGATATGCTGACTCAATCTCTCTGAATGTCACTTTTACGAATTTCAGGATGAAGAGATTACCAAACAAAGACGGAAGAAAGAGAGTGATGCACGTTTACTTAGACGTGTTTATCATGCATACAAGGACTACGTTATCAGAAACGTTGGGGTAGTTGATGTAAATAATAAGTAAGGATTTCTGATGGAATTCATTTCATGACAGCGGTACCTCTTTTCAGCTCACATAATGAAAATATGTTTTCTTGCCCGTGCTAAAATTAATTTTTGAACAATCACAGGGAAAAAATGACCATTGCAAGAAGAGTTGCTCAAGTGTTGTTTGAAGTACTCAAAACATTAACAGAAGCAGCAGGCACGCAGGTATGCTCTTCCTCCATGCTTTCGATGAAATAGGATATATTGATGTTGATTACAAAAATGCCATTGAGATGGCGTGCCTGCTTGTATGTTCATCTAAGATACACTCTTCTGTGTTGATTTTCTTTTCTTCATTTCTTGTTCTGCAGGCTGCCACAGATCAGAGTTTCTATGTACCCTATAACATTCTGCCACTTGCTCCTGGAGGTGCTCAGCAGGCAATTATGCAACTCCCAGAGGTCTGGTGCCATGAAAAAGTTCTTCCTTTATAAACACTGTGTAACTACGTTGATATCTTTCAATGGCTCGTCTTTAGAACTTTTAGAAAGTGTGATTTGCACTACCTCATTAGTCTTAAGGACATGCTACTCTTTTGTTTCCATTTTTCTTGTGTGTTAGTCCATTGGGGATTAGTACTGCACTAAGGTTGCCAATGCTAAATGTATAAAATATCCAATCTGATGTCACAGATTAAAGCTGCAATTACAGCACTTCATAGTACTCGTGATCTACCCTCTCTTGAAGATTTACAGAAAGATGCGGTTTCCACGGATTTATTTGATCTTCTTCAAAGTTTCTTTGGCTTCCAGGTGACTAGTAACATGGTGATATTCTTAGATCGGTGTGGTTTAATTTCTGCATATTGCTAGGAAATCCATTTAATCAAGCGGGAAAGGTGGATGTGATGGTTCAACTGGTGGACATGTGGTCTAATAATTGTTCTAATCTAGTCATGACTTACTCTTCACAGGAAGGGAATGTGGCCAACCAAAGGGAGCATCTTCTTCTCCTCCTCGCTAATGCCCAATTCAGGCACAATCAGAAACAGGCTTCAGTTCCAAAGGTGTTAGAAGTCCTAAATTGCAGATATTTAAGTTAATTCCTATGTTAATGTTGTGCTTCTTTGATTCGTTTAGCTAGAAGATGCAGCAATAGAAGAACTAATGAAGAAATTCTTCAAAAATTACACAAATTGGTGCAAATATTTGGGGAAAAGGAGCAGTATCAGGTAGGATTTCTTGTCAAAGCTGTTCCGGAAGAAGAGTCATTATAGTCCTTCATGTTCCTTCCCATGATATTCTTATTGTCAATAATCTCCTATCAGTTCACTTTCATCTAGAAATTTTGCTTCTGCTGCAAAAAGCCAGCCAATTTATTCTATTTTTTAATCTAATATATGTACATGCAGACTACCTAAAGCAAAACTGGATGCACAGCAGTATAAACTTCTGTACATAGGGCTTTACCTTCTTATATGGGGGGAGGCTGCAAACTTGCGCTTCATGCCTGAGTGTCTCTGTTATATCTTTCATCATGTAAGTCATTCCTATCTTATGTTTATGTTCTGAAGGGCAGACATGAAGATGCTGCTTGCTTGGTTGTATGTAATTTGTTCATTTTATGTCAAGCTGGTGTGACTGTAAATGTAACCCTTAATTTTAGTGGGAGTGCATGGAGTTAGAAGAAACTCTGCAACAAATAGTCAATTTTATTGCTTACAGTCGATGGACGACAAGAATTTTTTTCTATACAGTCATCCTGCCTTTTCTTCCTGCTAACTAAAGAGGGAACCTGACCTGCAATTGAGTTGGTAAAATCTCTCGGGGTGTGCAGGTTTCCCCATGCTAGTTAATCCTTGTAAGTTCTTTAGGATATTTATTTTATGTTGAATGACTTTCAAACAGAGAACAGATGAAGGTCGATTGCCAATTTGAGGAAAGGGTATACTTTCTCAGGCTTATCCAAAATCAAGACAGGGCAAGATATCTAGGGTTTTTGAATACTTTCTTTCTTTCAATGAATAGTTCTTAGGAGATGTTTCTACTGGAAAGTATACTTTGTCAAGAAGTGGAACACTTATTTTTCACATTCATCTCATACGTGTTTTGTGGGTGGCTTCCTTGATTGCATACATACACTTGTGGGGTGAACTAACATGGAGTAATTCACGAATTGACTGCTTAAGACCTCAGTTAGCAGGGACTATAATCGAGTTGTAACCTTGACCTGATTTACCTGGAGCAAAGAATGTTGTGAGTCTATGTCAATCTACTGGGAAAATTTTTATTTCTCTATTTTTTACTTTGCTGTTTGGTTATACAAATTGCCCCACCTAGGCATAGGGTGAATTCATTTGTTATTTGGTCTTTGTAAGGTCAGATGGCATATGAATTACATGGTGCTCTCAGTCAGACATCAGAGGTCATCCCAGCTTATGGAGGAGGGCCAGAGTCTTTCCTAAACAATGTAGTTACCCCAATTTACAAGGTTATAAATGATGTGAGTACATTAGATCTTTTGCATGCCATACTTTGGAACTTTCTTACTTCTCTTACAATTTTTTGTCCTGCAAAAATTTAGGAGGCCGAGAAAAACAAAAATGGGACAGCCCACCATTTTACTTGGAGGAACTACGATGATCTGAATGAGTTCTTCTGGTTATAATCTGTGCTTTGCATATCAAAGTTCTCAAAAACTAGAGTTTCCAAACTTATGTAAGTATGTCGCTATTTACATGAATCTGCAGGTCTCCTGATTGTTTTGAAGTAGGTTGGCCTCTTCGTTTGGACCATGATTACTTCCCTAAGCCTTCACAAAATGGCAGTCGTCAGGAACCGCAAGTTTCAGATGATGGTGCTGAACTAAAGAAGGAGAAAGGAGATGATGATGATGAAGAACTGGGGGTAAGCTACTTGTGCATTGGTCTCTCCAGCATTTGGTTATCATTTCAATTAGTCTTATGATGTATCAGGAACAAATTATTAAAATTATTGACTAGTCTGAAATGTATACTTCACCTTTCTATGTCATTAAGTGTTCCAGGCTTTTAGAATAGACATTCACACATTCTGTTGTTTGAGGCGTATGCTTCATTGTATCTAATTAAACTTTGCTCACAGATTGGCACAAGCATGCATAGGATAATGTCTTCTTCTTTTGTTAGCACTTGACAATAGACAAATATGATAAGCTGACTTGCAGAGCCTGTTTTAACATCAACAACTTACAAGGTGCTAAGCCAGCTTATATCCCCTCCCATGTCCCTCCTTTTTGTGTCCGTTTCTTCACTTTTCGCTTTCATTAAAGTATCAAGACATCTCTGGTTTATTTTTTATATTCCTTATCGCCTTGGTGGAAACATGTAGATTTTTAGGATAATAGTGAAATCAATAATCTGTGGTTGGGTAATGACCTCATTATGAAATATGAACTATGCTGAATTAAAAGACTAGGATTATTCGGAGATTCCTTGATAAGCATCAATGCATGAGAGCTTATGTTTCTCCTTGATAAACATCAATGCATGAGAACTTATGTTTCTTGTCATAGTATTCCCTAGGTGAGTGCACTTCATCACTTCTTTTGAACTGCAAACATGTAAGTAGCTTTTCAACTTTAGACAACAATAACAGCCCAGTGCTCCATAACTTTATATCCCATGATTTTGCTTTTCCAGCTTGTATATTTATTTCACAGGATTCTAAGGAGGAATATCGTGAACAAAAATGGTTGGGAAAGACAAATTTTGTGGAGATTCGGTCATTTTGGCAAATCTTTAGGAGCTTTGACAGAATGTGGAGTTTTTTAATCCTGATCCTTCAGGTGTGTCTACTGTCTTTACTCGAGTCTGGTGTCTTCTTGTTTCCTCTGATGGTTCTGCTGCTTCTTTAATAAGTTTATTTTTCTTTTTCTCTAGGCAATGATTATCATGGCCTGTCATGATTTGGGATCTCCTCTTCAGTTGTTTGACAAAGGAATATTTGAGGATATCTTGAGTATTTTCATTACTTCTACAATCCTTAAGCTCCTTCGAGGTCTGGTATTCCATCGTCTTCATCTTTATTTGGGTCTTGAGTGAATCTGGCTGCATTTGTTGATTTTGAGGGCAAGTATAAAATTCCAGAGAAAAGCGTGGATTCATAACAGATGATATTTGAAGTCTTTTCCTAATGCCTTCAAGTGCAATTGCACTGATAATAACTATAAGCAGCAAGCAGTGACTAGAATCAAAGGCGGATTCTAGTAGAAATAATTATGGAAAATACCCTTACCACCTCCTGCCTCCTTCCTCTAAGAGCCTTCTAATAAATAGTAAAGACTTTTGATTGCTTAATGATTTCTTCTATTTGCTCAAGCATCGTGCATAGCTTCAGCCTTTTCTTCTGTTCCTTGAAAAGGGTAGATACATGTAACACCCCCTCAAGAATGAAGTGATTTTTGTCTAACCCTTGTTTCTCAAGGCAGCCTGCATTATTTAGTTAAGATGAAATGTTGTCATTTCTTTGTAGATCAATTATTACAAGTTACTAAGTACTGAAAAGCAATATTTCCATCAGTTAAAGTGTACTCTTTTTTTTTGTCATCATATTAGTCAAGAAAGGGTTTGCCTCATCAGCTAGGCAATTTTAGTATGTGAATTCACTCTGATTTTTGATCAGAAAAGCCCAAAGATAATGTACGCACACGTATTTAAGAACTGCACATGGTTATGTCACTCTAAAGATAGGTAGGAATGGTTGCAACTCAATATTGATCTGCCTTTATCGACAATGTTATCGTGGATTTCTATTAAAATTGATTGCACCAATGGCCTACTTATGAACTGAAGAATTCTGAGAAGAAATCTTGCCTGCAGCTATCATTGACATTGCCTTCACATGGAAAGTTCGATACAGTATGGATTCATCAGAAAGAATTAGACATTGGTTGAACCTGGCAGCTGCTGCAATGTGGACGATAATTCTTCCTACATGTTATGCTAAGTCAAGAAAAAAATATACTTGTTATTCCATGCAAAGTGGGAGCTGGATTAAAGAATTGTGCTTTTCGCCATACATGATTGCTGTTGGAATATATATGATGTCTAATGCTGTCCAGATGGTGCTGTTCTTTGTTCCTGCTGTTAGCAAGTATATCGAAGTCTCAAACTGCCGTATATGCACAATTCTATCCTGGTGGACAAAGGTAGGGTATTAGCTTAGTAACTGGTTGTTCTTATTACATTTTCTAATCATGCTTAAAAATCGTTGCATTGGATCTAGTCATGCGCTGGTGCAGTCACATAATTTATGACATTACTGGATCCAATTGTTTCAATTTGTTGCAGTTGACAATGGAACCTAGTAGTGTCTTGATATTTGGTAGATACCAGTAAGGTGTAAGTTAATGATTAGAGCATAGACATAGTCTTAGGGAAATTTCCCTAGTAAAAAGGATGATTCAGGATGCAGACATATGGTTGTCTTTCGCTGAGGTACTTGTCGATTCCTAAGACCTCTCAACAAAGCCATTTTGTATCCAGTAGCATAAATAGCTCATTATTGACAGCATTTAAAGGGATTGTGAACGATAACATCATATGCCATCGAACTACGAGAACTGATTCTTTTGAACTTCTCATTCTCTTGTTACTTTTGAGTCTACCTTGCAAACTGCGACTCATATCAACCACCAGAAAATTTATACGGATAATTTAGCGATCGATAATTGAGTTCCTGTTGAAATCTCCCTCAAAGAACTTATTCGAATGATTTACTGAATAGTGATGATTTTGCTGTCTGAAATTTTGATCCTTCTTAGACAATCCTCATACCATCAAAATGTTTATCCGCCTTAACAATAGTTGCAGTACTCAAGATTAGGCTAAATTTCCTCTTTGCCATGGCATTGATCATTCACGTTTATCATCTGACTTTATACATCAACTTTGCTATGAATGTCAGTAACTACTAGTTTGACTAGAGTGTCATGGATCCTTATGGTCCTGTTTTTAGTTGTATTTCACATAATGACTCATTGAAATCTCCCCTTATATCATGCATGACTTTTTTTAAGTGAATTACGTCAGTAGGTTCAGTGCACAACTGCCAGCTTATCTCTTTTTATTGTAGCCTAGGCTATTTGTTGGGCGTGGGATGCAAGAAAGCCAACTTTCGCAGTTGAAGTATGTCCTGTTTCCCTCTGGTGAAGCTTTGTTTTCATGAGGATTTGTTCTCTTGTAATTGTTCTATTGGTTGCTTGTGATGTAGGTATACGTTGTTCTGGTTGCTGGTCTTATCCAGCAAGTTCTTATTCAGCTACTTCTTTGAGGTGAGGATTTTCCCAGATAGAATGAATGAAGAAAGTGACGAAGGAATTACTATCAAAATGTGGTTCCAATATGATGTTCATAAGTTCTTCTCGTACCTTGGTACTTCATGCGTGTTAACTTTGAGTTGCATAATTTTAAGTACAATCAGAGGAGTATTAATTGTTGGCTTTAAAAAACTCGCATCCATAAGTCTATTGCCTGATATCTGCAACTATATAAGAAAACATTTCATGACACGTATACTGCACTGGTCCTCGGTTACTCTTTTACCTGTATTTCTGGCCTCCTTAGTGCTGCAGCCATTGACATGGATAAAACCTGTTTGGTAAAACTGAAAATGAAGTGATGAGAATCTAAGTTCTGAATTTTAAGTGTCGACCATTTTAACTGCTGAAAATGAAAATAATATAGTGTTTGATCATGACTGAATATTTAGCACTGAATAACATATTTTCTTGCCAATTATAGAACTGTGAATATTATTGGTAGGTTTTAGGCTTTTAGTGATGGAATAGGCAAGATTTTATTTCCTATTTGGATGCCTTTTCTAATGAGTTATTTAAGTAACTCCATCATTACTTAGCTAATTAAGTGATTTTTGACTCAATTGATTTTTTAAAGTCAAAACTAGTTATGATTATTAAACGTGCTTAATTTCATTAGATGTTGAATACAGTAATTTTCTGCACTTGTTGATGAGAAACTGCAATCGGCAGGATCACTTACATATGACAAATAAAGATGAGCCTTTGGCTTTCTAGAGGACAAAGGTTGCAGATAATTGCATAGGATTTTTTAGGATGCTACTAGTGATTTTAAATATGACTGACCTGCCACGTGTCACCCAATTATTGAACAAATTGCAGATAAAGCCACTGATCACACCAACCAGACGAATTATGACAATTGGTTTGGATTATGATTGGCATGAACTATTCCCCAAAGGTAATTTCCTATACTTCTTGAATTGGTGTTTCAAAGTTGGATTTGATATTCGAAGTGCAAACCTAACGAGTATCTGTCATTTTCCAGTTGGGAGTAATGCTGGTGCGATCATGGCTATATGGGCACCTGTAATATTTGTGAGTATCAACCAACAAATGGGCAGCAGTCTTTATTTATGTCCAAATTCCTAGCTCGAACAATTTTTAGGCTAGTTCTTGAATCTTGAATGTTATTACATTATCATCATTTGATATCTAAAGCACTGCTCTTCCTGGTTATAGTTACATTGGGAAGTAAGGTTGTTAAATTTGAGATACGTCGAATTTATAGATGCTGTTATTTTTGGATCGTCACTTTACATTAAATAATGTATTCATGACATTCTTATTTAATTTCTATCTTTAGGTGTATTTCATGGATACACAGATATGGTACTCTGTCTTCTGTACAATTTTTGGTGGTCTCTATGGCATTCTGAATCATCTTGGTGAGGTAAGATTTATAGCTTTCCTCTGAAATAAATCTGTTAGAGGTCTCAATTTTTTCTTTATTATGTAGATCCGGACTTTGGGAATGCTAAGGAGTAGATTCCACTCCTTGCCTTCTGCATTCAATGCTCGCATAATACCACCATCGAAAAAGAAGCGAAAGGGCAAAAGAAAAGGGTACTCCAATGAGCAAATTGGAAAGGTAGGATGCCTCAACACTTGTACACTTATTTTTGTCCAGTTAAAATATATATATATATATATATATATAGATGACATCATCATAATGACCCCCAATCTGGAACTTTTTTCAGGTTTCTGGAAATGAAAAAAGTGATGTTGTCTTTACCGAAAAAAGAAGAAGTGATGTTGCCAATTTTGCTGTGGTATGGAATGAAATTATCCGCAAACTTCGAGTAGAGGACTTGATAAGTGATAGGTTGGCTTTATTCTTTGCTGAGTACTTTTTAAGGTTTCTTTTTAAAGAATAATCACATTAACACACTTCTTGGAATAGGGAAGTAGAGTTGATGGTGATGCCTATGCCACAAGAGAACCCTTCGGGAAAAGTTTGTTGGCCGGTTTTTCTTCTAGCTAATAAGGTACTGTCACGAACTGTGATGTTACTTGTTTCTCAAGTTTTCTTATCTGCCTCAGTTCACTACTGATAATGGACCCCATTTTTGGAAAGCTTTCAACAGCATTGAGTATTGCCAAAGATTTTGTGGGGAAGGATGAAAATCTCTATAGGAAACTAAGGAAGGATGAGAACATGTATTGTGCAGTGCAAGAGTGCTTCGAGTCCACGAAGTTCATTATCGAACTTCTTGCTGTTGGAAATACAGAGAAAAGGTAGAGAGATAATGTCATTGACTTTTTACATTGAGTACAATTAACGAGTCTGTTTATTAGGAGCAGCGGTATGCATATCTTATCCTAAGACTTCGCAGCTCTTCATTTTTTTGGCCATTCTTTTTTCTTCAAATTAGTATGGGATGTGGTAGATTACGGTAGTCTGTTGAGTTTCTCACATGTAGTTTGAAGAAACGGTTCCAATCCACTTGCAATGTTAATATTGCAAAACTAGGGATAGATGGGTTAATTAGACATGAAATAACTTCGACGGATAAATAGATGTCTGTTTCTATAGATTATTGATATCACACACACACACACACACACACACACACACACACACAGTTATGTTGGTGTCCTTTATTTGAAAAAGGCTTAGCTAGTGATAAAAGGATTTTTGTCTTCTCTGTCCTTGCACATTGATTGTGGTTGTGAATGCGCTTAATTCTGGGCTTTAGACAGTATTTTTAAAATTCTTTATCAGGGTAATATCTAGCATACTCAAAGAAATTGATGCAAGCATTGGCGGATCAACCATTCTGAAGGACTTCAACTTGACTTGCCTTCCAGCTCTGCGAGATAAAGTTGTCGACTTGCTTGAACTTTTGGTAATTGTCGCAGTTCTAAGGTTAATTCTTTACCCTCTGGAATTATTTGTACCAATTATCGTCTGAAGTACTCCTTCCGTTATGGATTGCATACTTTAGCTTAATGGCAATGAGAACCATCGTGGAAGGGTTGTGAACGTACTTCAGGACATCTTTGAGCTTGTAACCCATGACATGATGATACATGGGAACAGGTTAGTTGGATACACTCTACTGAATTTTGAACTAGTTCAATTGCTTTCCTTCATTGAAATTACCTGCTTCCAGAATATCGGGTATACTTGACACTTCTCAACAAAACGAGGATGTGTATCCTTACTTCTCTCGAGGACTTAAGCCAGAGTTATTCGAGTCAGCTTCTGGTGAGGATTCTGTTCATTTCCCATTGCCAGACAGTGGCCACTTGAATGAGCAGGTACATATTATACTGTCATTCGCTGTCATTTACCATCCCTCACTCCCCCCCCCAATATATATATATCCCAATATATATATAAGATCAAGTTTTGTATTTGTTGTCACCAGTTCAAAAGTATGCACATATTTGTGGTTAAGTACATGTGATTAATGTGACCATCTTGACTTTCTATGGCAGATCAAGCGTTTCTATCTTCTGCTAACCACCAAAGATGCAGCAGTTGATGTGCCCTCCAATCTAGAAGCTCGAAGACGTATATCATTCTTTGCTACTTCTCTTTTTATGGATATGCCTAGCGCTCCGACAGTACGCAGCATGCTATCGTTTAGGTAAATTCTGTTTATGCAGTGAGTGACACGACTTATATCTAGGCGAACCCTCGATTTTCCCTAACCTCCATGTCCTATTGAAAGAAGATGACATAACTATTTCTAGCATAAGACTATGAAGAGATGGAAATGTATGTTAATCCAAATGGACCATTGAAGAACAACTTCTTTGGAAGCTTTGTGGTGGTTCATACAACAAGAATGCAAAAGGAAACATTTTGAGTATTGTTCACATCGAGAAGATAAGATAGTATAATTCCATTCTTGAAGTGCATTTTTATTTTTAAGAGTTTGCAATATGATAGGATAGTATACCATTTCTATTCAGCTATAGTGTAATTGATATTTTCACTTCTGCGGAACAAGAACTGCTTGTGGCTCTTCTCTGAGCCAATGCCTCCTCTTTGACAGTGTTTTAACTCCACATTTCATGGAAGACATTAATTATTCGATGAAGGAACTCCATTCCAGCCAAGAAGAAGTTTCCATCTTCTTTTATATGAAAAAATTTATCCAGGTTTGTACCATGTAGGACACTTGCGATTGCTGTCTGATTCACTCAAGTGTAGCTTCTTACGTATGTTTGTTTCTATTTCATAGATGAGTTGAGAAACTTCTTGGAACGGATGGGTCATGGAGATGTAGAAGAACTGAAAGATGAAAATAGGGAGGAAGAGCTGAGAAATTGGGCTTCTTTCAGAGGGCAAACGCTGAGCAGAACAGGTAAAGTTTGCCTCATTTAATTTTTTTTTTTAGTCTATGAAAGTTCATAAAAGGACACAGTTACAATTTTTACTTTGAACTTACTGAGGCCGTGTGCAGTCCGTGGAATGATGTACTATAGGGAAGCCTTAAAACTTCAAGCTTCCCTTGACCTGGCAGGAGAGGAAGGTTCATAATCTGAACTCAAAGCTCAAGTTAGAGCAATGTTTCTGGGTGGTGACATCCCCAGAGCCACTCCCTGATCTCATTCCAATATTCTTTCCCTTTGCTTGTTTCCATGTAGACATTCTTGAAGGTTGTGATGCTGTTGCAAGAGAAAATCCAGCACTATCTGCTCAACTTGAGGCTCTGGTGGACCTGAAATTCACTTATGTAGTATCCTGTCAAATGTATGGGTTACAAAAGTCATCTGGACATCCGCATGCAGGAGATGTACTCGATTTGATGATAAGGTAATGCTGTAGAAAAACTTACGAATGTGACTCCAATAATTACATAGTCTAGGGATTCAAATTATTGTCACTTTGGTAGTTTATTGACACTTCTCTGTTGATTGGGTACTTGAAGGTATCCATCACTTCGTGTTGCCTATATTGAGGAGAAAGAGGAGGTTGTGGCCAACGAGCGTGTGACGACTTATTCATCTATATTGGTAAAAGCTGTCAATGGTTTAGATCAGGTAGCCATCCGTCTGGCTGCATTGCATCACAGAAACTTCGTGTAGTTTTCACAAGGAGTAATACATTTTCAAGAAAATGTTAGTAAATTACATTTGAAATTTTTTCATGCTTGAAAGAAGGATATTGTGTCGATCATCTTGAAAGAAATAAAGAAGATTAGAACTGAAGAAAAGTCAGCATATCATTTGTGCCGTATCCTCAACTAGCATTCAAGTCAAAATTATTCTTGGCAACTATAGCATTAAGTTCACTATTGAATCACTGTTTGACTTTTATTAGATTCTCAAGCAACATCGTTTTGTCAAAAACATTTGATCTCCAGTTTAAGTCACAGATGTTTGATAGCAATTTTTTGCAGGAAATCTACCGCATAAAACTTCCTGGTCAACCAAAAATTGGAGAAGGAAAGCCTGAGAATCAAAACCATGCCATAATTTTTACTCGTGGTGAAGCTCTCCAAACAATTGATATGAACCAAGTGGGTATTGTTTTTTTGAAAAAGGAGTTTGAGGCCCTGGTAATTGCTTGATTGTGATGCTCGGTTTGATAGGATAATTACCTGGAGGAAGCTATGAAAATGAGAAACCTTCTAGAAGAATTCCACCAGGGAAAGGTCATCGACCTCCTACTATACTTGGACTCAGGGAACACATATTTACTGGAAGGTAATCCGAATGACTAGGCAATGATTTGGTGCTTTAAGTTATTCTCCCACCAGTGAGGGCCAAATTGCTTGAGATGTACTAAATAATGGTTTTGCTCTTAGAGGATCAATCGGTTATAGCAACAGGAAAATGAATATGGTAACTATTTTTTTATTTTTTTGGTCGCAAATATCGCAACAATTAAAACGCTTAAGATTTGTGAAATTTGTAGGATGGTATTATGAAATCTGCCAGGTTACAGCATCCGTTAAACCAAATAAGTTGACCTTGCGTGATATTAAGGAGAATTACAAGCATAAGAAATAACAATATGAAGGACAGGTTCCTATTGCAGTCTCTGAAACTTTTCGCTATTAAGCATGACTTCTTTAGAATAATCAAAAAGGGAATTTTCAACCCTGATAACTCCCTTTTTAAAGAAAAGGATGTAATCGCATTCTTGTTGGAACATGAGCTGAATGAAGTTACTTAGTTGTCTATTTAGAAGAATCACGCTGAACACTTCATTCAGGATTCCTAAGCTATTCCGTCCATGTTTTGTTAACATTGGAGAACAAAATGAGGAGTTAATTCTCAGCTCACTTTATGCGTTTCTCCCACATTGCAGTGTTTCTTCTTTAGCATGGTTCATGTCATATCAGGAGGCCAGCTTTGTCACAATTGGTCAGAGGCTTCTTGCCAACCCTCTCAGGTAGGGATATGTTCTTTCATTAATCTCTTGCTCCAAAAAAGGACTCTTGCCCATCAAAGTGTATAATTTACTTTTGCATGTAGCTAACTTGAGAAAGGCCAAGATCCAAGAATTTTGTTCTCATGAAGATAATCAAGATCTATATTTCTTTTATATCTCAAACAGCTTTATGAGCATAATTCCAGCTGAAGGCTTTCTTACTCTTAACTTCTGTTACTTTTGTCTTTGATTACTCTTTCTTTCTATTGACCTTATTCTCCTGTAAGTTGGTCAATAATTTTTCTTGGTTTCCTGGGCAGGGTAAGATTCCACTACGGACATCCCGATGTATTTGACAGGATTTTTCACATTACTAGAGGTGGTATAAGCAAAGCGTCAAAGACAATCAACTTGAGTGAGGATGTATTTGCTGGTATAACTATGTCACCGTAGTACTCTTTGATCAAGCAATTGTTCCTTTCCATTTTTACATTTGTGTGGGGGGAAGGGAGAAACAGGCAACTGCAAGTTTGATAAAGGACCAACTGACATGTTCCTTGTGTAGGATTCAACTCTACTCTTCGGCGAGGGAGTATTACTTATCACGAGTACATGCAAGTAGGAAAAGGTCGGGAAGTAGGCCTAAGTCAGATCTCAAAGTTTGAAGCAAAAGTAGCTAATGGGAACAGCGAGCAGACTCTAAGCCGTGATATATACCGGCTAGGACAGCAGTTTGATTTCTTCCGGATGCTGTCATGTTACTTCACAACCATTGGATTTTACTTCAGTAGCCTGGTATTTGCTTAAAAGGATATTTCACTTTTACAATTATTATTACATTTAAAGCTAGAGGAAACCTGGATGTATGTTTAGTTGTAGACACCGCCATGGTGGGTTGCTGATGATAGTAATTAGTATGGTCAGATTTTCCCAAGATAGGTAACATATTTGAAGTTATTCCCGAGGAGGATAATATGTGGAAATTATTCATTCAAATCCCCTTACATCAATGCGGGTAGCATTTTCTTGGTGATATATCTGTTACATGGAAGCTGTTCTAATCTTCTTTTGATTTCTCATTAAGCATGTGCTGCCTATAGTGATGATAATCTCTCTACAATTTTTGCTTGGAAGCACCATGATAAAATCTAATTTGGGCTTTGTCTTTGATGTGTTTGTACAGATCTCCGTTATTGGAATCTATGTCTTCCTGTATGGCCAGCTCTACCTAGTACTTAGTGGGTTGGAGAGAGCACTCGTTGTTGAGGCTAGACTTCATAACATACGATCATTGGAAACAGCTCTCGCATCACAATCTTTCATTCAATTAGGGCTTTTAACTGGCCTGCCAATGGTCATGGAGATTGGACTTGAAAAGGGATTTTTTATGGCCCTCAAGGATTTTATCCTCATGCAGTTGCAGCTGGCTTCTGTTTTCTTCACTTTCTCTCTTGGAACAAAAACTCATTACTACGGTCGGACGATTCTGTATGGGGGTGCTAAGTATAGACCAACTGGGAGGAAAGTTGTGGTGTTTCATGCCAGTTTCTCAGAGAATTACAGATTATATTCACGGAGCCACTTTACTAAAGGGTTTGAACTGTTGCTGCTTCTGATCGTTTATGATTTGTTTAGACGGTCGTACCAAAGCAGCATGGCCCATGTGCTAATCACATATTCCATTTGGTTCATGTCTATAACTTGGTTATCTGCACCATTTCTATTTAATCCTTCCGGGTTCATCTGGGATAAGATCGTGGATGACTGGAAAGACTGGAACAAGTGGATCAACGTGCAGGGTGGAATAGGAGTTCAACCAGATAAAAGCTGGGAATCGTGGTGGTATGAAGAGCAAGCTCACATTCATCATTCGGGACTGAGTTCTAGGTTAATTGAGATACTTCTCTCTCTGAGGTTTTTCCTATATCAGTACGGACTCGTGTATCACCTTGACATCTCCCAGCAGAGCAAGAACTTTCTGGTTTATGTGCTATCTTGGGTTGTCATTTTTGCAATATTCTTGCTGATCAAGGTAAGTACTTCTCTATAGTTGTATTGCTTGACCCTCCATACATGGATAACGACTTCTGTTCCTGCATCAGAAGGCGAGAGCTCTCGCTAGGATTTATTAACACAACACAAAATTTTTCATTTGGAACCTCTAGTGCAATGATGAATAATTTTGTCTGAGCATACAAGTTGCCTCAATGTCTATGCAGGCTGTGAACATGGGACGGCAACAATTCAGCAATAGGTACCACTTTTATTTCAGGCTTTTTAAAGCATTCCTCTTCCTCGGTGCGCTGTCCATCATAGTAATTCTTTCCATCATCTGCAAATTGTCTTTGATGGATGTCATTGTCTGCTGTCTAGCATTCTTGCCGACCGGTTGGGGGCTGATACTGGTAAGCTTGGCTAAAGAAACTCTGTTTTTCTTCCCTCCCTCAGACTTTCTCATGTTGTCTGACTCTTCCATTTGTCAGATTGGACAAGCAGTGAGACCCAAAATTGAGAACACTGGCTTGTGGGAATTCACCCGTGTTATGGCCAGAGCATACGACTACGGGATGGGTGTCATTCTATTTGCACCGATAGCTTGTTTAGCATGGTTGCCAGTTATATCAGCTTTCCAAAATCGTTTCCTCTTCAATAAGGGCCTCAACCGGCGATTGGATGTAGACTCGATTCTTTCTGGAAAGAAGAACAAAAAGAATAGGCAGGCATGAAACATTACTTGCTCCCTGTATAGTAAATTAGTTCTTAGTAATCCTCTTGTAATATTTTTGAAAAATTGGAAACGGTAATGTACAGAAGACCAATTTCCAGTAATTTTTATGCACTGGAAAAATGGAGAATCTTACAGTACAATATATTCTTCCAGCTCGAGGTTGACACCCATAAATATAGCCAGAGTCATAATTTCACCAAGAAGACTCTCATTTCTTCTAAGCTTTTTAACGCTTGATAGTCGATACTCGAGCGACTTAAAAACAGACATAGCTACTCAAGATGGAACTTAGTTGCTTATGTAGTCAAATGTTCAGGATAATGAGGAAATTTGTCGTGCTCGATAAATGTGGGTACTTCCATGTCGTGAGAATGAATGTCGTTTCAGTGACACTTGATCAAATTTTTAGATCAGTGGTATCGATAGTTAATGTGTCTTGGAGTGCTCTAATCCTTAACAGAGTCTGGCTTGGTAGCTTTTTATGCTGCAATGACTTCGGTTCTGAAATCTAGCAAGTCGGGGGATCAAAGCAGTTATCTCTCTTCAGATGTTTACAGCTGAAGGACCAAAAGCTTTATCGGCTGTCCGAGGCAAAAAGAAACACAAAATTTGGGCTAAATCAGGAAATTGCTACGTAGTTATCCTTTCTGATGTTCATGTACATACGCAATAGGTCCATGGTTAAAGACACCGCATACAAGGCCAACCTCCTACAGTTACTTCTATGACGAGTTAGTAGATCAGCTTGTTTCTTGTCAATAGTATGTAGTGGACCTAATTGGTTAGCTAGGTTGCATTTGGTAACGCTTCTCTTCCCGGGAACAATTTCTAAGTACTTTAAGCCGTTTGGTAACTATCCAAAGTTTCAATTCCTGAAATAGAATTGCGTTTGGTACTTGTGTTCAAAATTTATACTCAAAATTATTTTCTTTTAATTTTTAAATAATTTTAGTACTTTTTTTCTTTTTTTCTCTTTTTTTCTTCTTTTTTTTTTTCATTTCTTTCTCCCATTCTTCTTCTTCAAGTGGCCAGCCCTTGTCGCCCAAGCCTCGTTGGCAGCTGGGCTAGGCTCGGCTGAGCCATGGCTGGGTGAGCCTCGCCGGGGTTGGGCGAGGCCTGCCTGGCCACCTGTGAGGCTTGGCCTTGCTAGTGGCTGGGCTTGCCTTCGGCAAGCTCGTCAGACCGATTGCTGGTGACCGGCGGTGGGTGGGTGGTGAACGGCGGATGGCAACCACGCCAGTAGATAAAGAAGAAGAAAAGGGAAGAAGAACAAAAAAATAGAAAAACAAAATGAGAAAATATGGGTTTGATTCTAGAATTGTTCTCGAGAACAAGAATCAACTTCTTTTTTTATTTAGTTATTCTTGATTCTGTTCCAAATCTACTTCCGAGAACAAAACATAGAAATATTTTCCCGAGAACAAAAGAATAGAAACTATGATTATTTGGCCGGTTACCAAACAGCCCCTTGGGAACATTTCTATTCCTTTGTTTTTTTGTTCCCCTAAAAAAAATTGACAAAAATCTGTTTGGTAATGTTAACTTATTTTTCTATTCCCCAGAATAGATAAGTAGCTAGGAATATATTTGGAATAAAAATAATAAATAAAAAAATTGTATCTCATTTCAATGAACAATTTCTAGAAATAAGTCAATTTTATTTTTTATTTTTCTTTTGTTCTTCTCTCTTGTCGTGGCCACTGCAGGCCACCTCTAGCCACCTAGGGCCAGCGCCAACCACCAACCGTTGACCGCCGATAGGTGCCGCTGTCATCGACAACTGCCACCGACCACCACCGTCATTTGACCACCAGCCGCCGCTTGTTGACCACCGCCAACCACCAACTACTCGCGCCTGGCCACAACCGTCCTCAAACGCTTGTCGTTGCCGCCACTAGCCACCGACCGTCGACGCCGCCCACCGCCCATCGCCCGCTAGCTGCCAACCGCCGCTCGCCGCCCATCGCGCCACCACCCGACCGTCGCCACTTGACCGCCGCCCACAGCCTGACCGTGGGAGGGGGCGGCAGTCGGTGGGCTGTGGGCAATGGTTGGCGGCAACGAGAGGTGGCGGGCGGTGGTCGAGAGGTAATAGTCGGCAGTCAGCCGTTTATGAGTAAGAAGAAAAAATTCAAAAATTCAAAAATTTATGGATCACACCAAACACATTCCTATTCTAGGAATTCTTTTTCTATTTCAAGAATATAAATTTTTGTAGTTACCAAACGCCTTATTTTACTTAGAAATAGAAATTGTTCCCAGAAATAGAAATAGAAAAAAAAACTATTTCTGAAAAGAAATTGTTTCTAGAAAGAAAAGCATTACCAAATAGACCCTAAGCAGTCCAGAGTATCCAGTGAAGTCAAACAAGCATGCTAACGAGGACATTAGTAGCAGCCGCACCCTAAAATTCGAGCCAGCAAGATCTGAGCGGAAGCTATAGAGGCTGTAAAAAGCCAACCTCTGATAGACCGAATGGTTGCATGACCAGAATAGCTATGATTTACAAAACTAAACAATGACAAAACATTACAGACTTATACAAGACCCACACATCAACAAAAATCTACCGCACTAGCCAAAACGCCATTTTGTAATCCTCTGTGATACATTGAGCATATTTGGCTACAAGGGTCAGGGCATTTGATCATCTATGCCTCCAACTTTATCTTGTTCGTGTCAAAAGGCTTGTGTGTCTGAGCTGTGATTCGATCAAGTAATTATCTGCACATCTTCTGAGCTGTTAAATTTCGACTGTCATGCTGGGGCCTAGGAACAGACCCCGCAGGGATTGCTGCTTCATTATATGGTCAGTCATAAAACTACTGAACTCTTCTCCTTGTTCAGGCTTTAGGAGGCTTTATGGAAATTACTAGAACCACTAGCCGATGCAGAGGGATCTATAGGAATTGCTTTGACCTTAGAAATGTAGAGTGGAGGCAAGAGAGACTCATTGCCAGATTCCAAGGACATAGTGGTTCCTGTCAATGACAAAGAATCACCTTGGGATCTTCTCAGTCCTTTTCTTGGAAACACATGCTTTGCACTGCGAGCAGATTTTTCGGCTTGCCTTGGAAAGCTTTTTGCCATATCTTTCATCTTTCCTTTCTCACTGCCTCCGTTCTCATCCTTGGTAGGACTCGAAATTCTCTGTGTAGGAACCTTGGATGACATTGGTCCCAAAATGCCATCCTCAAGAACTAACTTGACTCCTATCTCTTTTGAATTGACTGGCTTAATGTTATCAAGTGGAGATGGAATTCCCTCTCCAACAACGCTGGAATCTTCCCTTTATATTTCTTTTGAAATAATGAACCAATCTTCCCTATGCCCCTCCAAAGTGGGCTCTTCGGATGTTTATCATCCCGGTCATCCCTAATCTTGCTGCCAGCACTCCTAAAGGATTCAGCAACATTTGAATGAGCAACGTTAGGCTCCCGGTGAATTCGTGTATCCAGGCGTCGACTTTTCCCTTTCCTTGGTTCCCATATCTGTGATTTCTCGCTCCCTGGGTGATAAATCCATACTCCAATCTCTTTTAGGCCTTCTATATTTATAGGTTCAAACTCTTCCTCTGGTCTCGAAAAATTTTGTGACGATAAAGATGGCAAGGGACCTCCATTAGCTCCATCAGTTGCAAGTGAATCACCTTGATCTTCTCTGTTGATTGACTCCCCAGTAAACAAAAAAACTTCCCCCTGTTAAAATAGTGCATCAGGTCATGAACAAACTATATTTGCTTTAACATTCAGAAATTTTGTGAAAAGAATTACCTGTTTGCTCTTTTCCAGTATAGTTATGCCAAGGTGCAACTTCCCTATTTTAATATTCCGAAGAGGTAACCACATATCATGTCTCTGTCCATCTCTTAGATCATTTATATTTAAAGAGCAGTTTCTATAAGGAAGAAAAGATTAAGTCAGTGCATCAATCCATAGAAGCAATTTCTTCAAAAGATCGGATAACCGGAGCACTTAGTTGGTCAAAAGAGAGAACTAAAAGCATTTGTTTCTAAGATGGGGACAGACAGATATGGTAAGTTTAACTATCAAAGCAAGTAATCTGTGCTGGAAATTAGAGTATGATTAGAAAATCAAGGTTTCAGATTTTTCCTGAGATCAATGAATGCTCTTCATAACAGAAACAAATACATGCAGAATCTAGACAAATGAAATGGCAACCCTAAAAGAGACCTGGCGGCAATGCAATTAGTGATCCTTGCAGATCAAGTGGAGACCCACACCCAGGGCAAGAGGCTTCAAATGCCACACAAGACATTAACTATTGCCGGCTTCACACTCTATTAAAGTTAGAAACCACGAAAGGAGTTAGTGGAGTGCCATGCTGTTACGAATGCCTTGACACTTTCCACGGCAGTAATTGTTAGATAGTTAAATCACGCCTAACTTTTAGATCGGTTGGCATAAATCCCACAAAATCTCACAATGATGAATGCACACCCTTTACACTTGTGCGGCACTAAAATCATATTAGGCTCAACTATGACTCTATTAACTAAAGATTACATGAATGTCCATTGGACATTGTCCAATGGCAGAATCAGAAACAGAGAATATCTAGGATAGACACGAACCCAAGATCATCATCGATGAAATGATCCTTGTCAAGAACTTCCAGATTTAGCAGATTAGGTACTTCCCATGTGATGATGGGAATCCTGAATTCCTCGTGCCATTTAGGAGCTAATGTCTTCTTCTGTGTTTCGGTCTTGAATCTGTAAGGACCCAACTTCCCCTTCACATATGGATCAGCCAATCCTACAAAGTGAGAATTGAAGAAATGGATGATAAAGCTTAGTGCCGGCATTTAAATTGGGTAATCAGTGCCATGGAAATTAAAGGAAATGAAATGGATATGAGCTAACCATTAAAATCAGATGGTTTCATTTCAGATGCTTCTATGACTTCCACTTTAACATGAGCCACGGGTTCCTTGACATCCACAGAGAACCAAGTTTCTGGGATTAAAGTTCATGCTTATCTCAGATGTACAGATCATCTTTCAGCACATAAACCAACAGAAAAGTGATAATAGTAGTGATCAACAGTTTGAGAATATATCAAGCTTGTAGACAGTACGAAGTGTGAGAGTAAGGTCTCAATAATGAAAAGACTCTTAAGGCTTTCAGATTTTAAATTCTTACGAGACAAATTAGATGAAAGCAATACTTGAGGGCTAAAACATTAATGTAATCCTTTGTATGTTACCTTGTTGAGATTTACCATCTTGTTGAGGTGCCACAAGTTTCTCCACATCAACTACCAACATATTAGGCTGAAATCTCAAGCAGAACAAGTTTTGTATAAGAAATAGTTTTCCGACAGTCAATTTAGAAGGACTCAACCAACACAATGGTGATGCACATACTCAATCTGTAGTTAGTACTTAAAAAGCGTGCTAAGAGAGAGAACGTCAGCCATGCAGATGATGATATGATCATGCAATTTATACAAGCAGTGAAATGTGAGTTCAACTAGGCCAAAGAACCATGAGATTAAGATTTTACCTCAACAAGCGTTTGCTCAAATGCATCAGAAAGAAGTTTATCCTACCCAGAAAAAAGAAAATAGACAGATGTTAGTAGCAATACATGAAACAGAGTGAAGAAAATCACAACTCAGAGTGCAAAAAGTATAATAAAACTTACAATCCATCCAGAAACACCAGGAAGTTCGGTAACATCAAGCCCATACGAGGACAAAGGCTTCAGAGTCATCTGAAAATATGGGGGCTCAGCGAAGCACACTCGTAAACGTCCAAGATAAGGCCAGGTTGGAATGAATTTTACCCCTACTAGGACCTGGAAAAGAGATGGAATTGCATATTATCTGCTTCTAGTAACACACAATAGCAATGCAACCAATTTTCTCATGTTCTCTGATGTCCACATGACTGCACTAGACTTTGCCATACATAAATAGCCATTTGGTGGTTCTCATCTTCTATGGGATTTAAAAGCAGTTATGCACTTTCAAGAAAATTGGTATCCAGTTTCCTCTCATGTTTAGTAGGCCTTGTTATATTAGACTTATGTTTAAAAATTCCTTGTGAGAATTATATAACAAACGCTGATCACATGACTGGCATAATAACGAATGAAATGTACCAAAAATGCGTAAACTTCCGACCAACCATGTAGAAAAAGTAAACTTCCAGGTTCTAAACAGCTATAGAATTCAATTCATTCTCATACCTTCCCTTCCACCTGCATACTGGTCATATGCAATTTCGCCAACATTCCAAATCCAAATGTTTTCCTTAGCTTGACAGCAAATATTGCACTAATGTCATCTGCACTGACAAAATTTACCCCCAACTGCAAGACCTGCACATAGATATAGAGAGAATCTCTTCATCATATTATATTCAAGTCATAACTCACACAACACACACATTTAAAAGATAATTAAGTTTTGAAATCTAGAAATTGTCACGTGTTAAATACCCACCAAGTGGTCATCATCAGTGGCCTGACGGATAACGCGAATTTCTGTAAACAAGGGGGGTTTGCTTCCAAGGTACAGGTGCTGAATGGAGGCCTCCTTCTGCAAAGAGAAAATCTTCTGTCATGAATCACTCTATAGCATCAACAGATATTTGAGGGGGAAACTTTGTACGACATGCCTCCGCATAATTACTCTTTGACTCATTCTCTCATGTAAAGTGATGGTATAACAAAGCATGAAAATTAGCAGATCATGATAAGCAAGAGCTTCTTTGTTGTATGCAACACAAGGTAAGTAATTTTAGCTAGCTCCAAAAGATAAAGTGAATGTTCTGAGACTGCCTAAAATTTGATTTCTGCCAGCTGTGGCACAGTAGACTTTTGGAAATTAACAATGCAATTCGCTTTTCAGCATAATGGAGAAGAATACTGCTTGTCTCCTAGTAAAACAGTGAAATACTGCCTTAAAATTGAGCAGGAACCATACAGGAACCATACCACTGTCCATGGTTTGTACTTGTCCAAGAACCAGGGTACAATGGGAAGGAGAAACCTCTGTGAGGAAATTTGTTCCAAACACACAGGCCATATCTTCTCTATTACATAGTTCAACCACCTCACTGTTTCTGAATCAGTCATCACCTAAACAAGAGCAAAAGAATCAGACAAAACTTCCTGAGGTCAAAGCCACGAAGCAACAACACCACATTAGCCCATTTTGGGAAAATAAACACTTGAATAGAAAGTGCCAACGGCCAGCCTACCCGTTTCTGATACGACTGTTTCCTCTCCTCGAATTGTAACTTCTTCCTTAATCTCGTCATGTAATTCTCCTGAACCTTCCAAAAGAAAGCAGAAGCGCAGTCATGAGAGAGATAGAGAGTTGATGCAATTTTAGCATGTGATAGGAATCTAAAACACCGCTGGAGGATTATGCCCACCAAATACATATAGTATCTCCATATACAGCTCAAGCAGCGGCCCTTACACAACCCTCAACTTTTTTCTCTCTTTGCTTGTTATATACAGAAAAAAGAAGAGCGAACTCGGCAAATAAAAGAAATGTGGTAAGGGAATTGAGAGAAGTGACTCGTACCAAGTACAGATAGATGATGGAGACGATGAAAGCTATCGGATGGCAGAGATTGCATTTGCAGAGCAACCAGAGCACCAGCATCACAATGCACACATGGTGTATCAGTGTGACCTCCGTTATGTCCATTTCTCTGACCCCTCTTCAACTGTAACAACTCCTGATTGCAAACTAACTAGTCACCTACAGCAATCACAACTACAACAGCAACTCTCTTGTCTCTTGGCTCTTCCCAAAGGAATTCAAACACGACAATCCCAACTGCCTCTCTGGAAACTCGTGGGCTAAGATTCGTAGTTGAAAGAACCGCATCAAACCCATAAGCGAAAGAAAGAATAAACAAACCGCCTGGTCAAACAAAGGCGCAGGAGGAAGGTGGAAAAATACGAAGTTTATCATCGGCAACGCGGAGACATGCGGAAGATGCAGCAAAGCACCATCGAAGAGGTCGGTAAAGCAGAAGGAATGTCGAAAACGGGCGGACGTTTCCGAGGAGATAATAAAACGGGCGGTACCGTGCCATGAAAGTAAAAACAACGCCAAAGAAAAAGAAACCGCAAAAAGCAAAGCGGAGAAGGAATCAAACAGCTTTGTGGGATCTGAAAGACGGGGGAAGACGAAGTGTGATGGGGAAGGGAGGACGACGACGGGGGGCTCCACTCGGTGGCGGGCTGATTTGGCGAACTTTCAACCCACTCCGACACGTGTCGCACGTCACGCCACGTCAGCTTCGCGCTGGATTGAAAGATCGTCTAGCATCACGCGGGCAAGTGAATAAAGGTTCGATCTTTTTTTCGTCCATTTGGCGAGACGGGCCGCGCGAATCGTGTACCAAGATCACCAGATATTAATGACCCCTTTATTTTACTGTCCGATTCTATCTGCCGCCTCATTTAATTAATTAATTAATTACTACAATCGTCACTAATCTTATGCATGTACAAGGTTCCGTGTGTCTGTAGAAATAAGCTCCCGATTTAATATATTCCTGGTCAATTTAAACACCCTTCTCGAAAGAGATTGAAAGTCAAAGTCGCGTCGAGACACCCTTCTGGATGGCACATGTCTTCCCAGCGCGACGAAAATACGAAACGGACAAAAGAGAGCCAAAGACATGTCCGACCCAAATTTGCTTTCTTTTAACAAATTAGTGGACTATTCAATTTTTTTGAAATTGCGCCTATTGTCCTTGTCTGGACATAATTAACTTGCATTGAGACTCGGGCGACCATGAAGAAAAGTTAGCGACCACGTAAGAATAATGATAGCTATAGATATGGCTAATTAAATAAAACTCCTTAATTTTCTGTATTAAAAAGTACTAATGATGTTGAGAAATTGCTAGCTTGCGAAATTTTTCAAACGAAAATCACTGTCCGCGTTGAGAATTAATATTGTCTTTCAGCCTACAAGTCACAAAGTTGTTCTCATCTAGCGTCTCGCCAAGAGGGGGGGTGGTAGGTGGTTGCTTGCTACGTTGACCAATAAAAAAAGAATTATTATTTTTGTTGGGAGAGTGTGAAAGTATAATTGATGGAGCTTTCATTACGTCGCTAATAATAATATTAAAGATGTTTATATTTTCAAAATATTATTAATGGCGACCCTTAACAAGTGGCGTTAGAATGGGAATATATATGTGGTCTAATTTTTTTTGCATCCGATGGGTTTGGGTTTAAAGTCTCCATGGAATGAATGCGCTATCTTGATTTTTGTGGAGTGACCATACTGGCATACTCGAACTTTCAAAATACCCCAACAATGCTACCTCGATACTGGATGGGATGACTTTTTGTACGTCTCTCTCTAAATATATATCGTATGTTCCTTTATTTTTACAAAAATAAAAGTAGATGATTTAGGAAATATTTATCTACAAATATTTGTTTTTAGCACTTGCAAAAAAATAGTCAACGGAAATGTTTTCAAAATAATTCATGTTTAGACATTTTTGTTGATGAAGTTATATCGCATTCATTTATTCCTGTAACCTATATAAGTAATCATTTTTGAAAAAAATGTTTACCAGATTCCTTATTTTCCATGAAAGAAAGGCACCTCTTTGGGAAACTTCCATCCTCTTTTCCAAAATTTGTAACGCAAAAGCCATTGCATCCATGCGTGTATTCTCCAACCTCCACAACTGGAATACACATCCCATTCTCGTGGGAATTTATTCTTCTCCTCCCCCTTTTTTTGGAAGGATTCTCTGGTGGGAATTTCAAAAGAAGCTGTAATTTGAAAGGAACCTCTCATAGCCGTAGTCTCGTCCAAATGTCTCGTGCTATCCAGTGTGTTTCCATCGTCTGGAGTTTCATGGAACAAACTTAAATTATGTCTAATTACGTTGATCCTGCGGGATTGACTGGTGCAATTTCGAAGTCGACGCACGCATAGCATACCCACTGATGGGATCTAGTTGTTCACATCGAACCTCCGCATCCTAAGTTGAATTTTCTGCTGTCAAGCTCCTAGCTAGTTATTACATTCTGCTAACACCAAGAAATAACCAGCTCTTTTAAATTGACAAATGGAGGTTCGGTCAGTTAGTTGAGTTTCATTAATGTGATCGGCATGGTTATCGATGAATGCCCGACGGGGTTACGGATGACTATAATATATGGCTCTTGACAACTATATAATAAAGTTATCAATAAGCGATGAAGTGTGGTTGATTGAGGATGATTGGTCAAAGAGAATGCTTTCAGGCCATTAAACATTGACGACTGGATGGCATGAATATTGACATCTAGAAAGAAGAATCGTCGACGGCTACATGAACTCAACATCGACAAGTGGCTGAAGGGTGTTCAACAAGGTTTATCGACAAAGCAAGCAAGGTCTTGGCTATTCTGAAATTTAGCTAAGGGTTGGAAGCAAGGGGAGAACATGAGAAAAGAATTGTTTTTGGAACATAAATTTATTTGATAAAATTATTTCATTTTTTTATTTATGAAATATATTTTTAACTCTAAAAATATATTTTGAACAGAAACTAGAAGTAAAAACTATTCTCTATTTCTAAAATATAAATGTGAAATAAAAACTCTTATCATTGTTCATCCTCACTACTCACTATTAGTCATTGTCCACCGTCCCCCGGTGCCGCTACTCTACCACCGGCTACTGCTTGCCAGCTACTATCCATTGTCCACCGTCCACCAGTTGCCAGCCATCACTCCTTGATTGCCGTTTGTTGACCGTTGTTCATCGTTCGCCACCCCACCACTATTGATCGCCCCTGCCGTCCATTGTCGCCATCCACCGGTCATCAACCATTGGCCATCATCCGTTGCCCGTGTCGTTATTAAACTAATTTTTATTTTGGGAATATAAATTTTGTATCGTTATCAAACTCGTATTTTTACTTATAAATTTATTTAATAATAAAAAAATCATTTTTTTTTAGAAATTAATTTTTGACTAAAATTATTATCATTCACATCCTAATGATGGTTGAGTAACCCAGTAATGAGATCTCCATGTGAAAAAGAGTTGGAATCTAGGAAGTGCAATTATTACCCTACTTATAGGCCTGTAATTTTGCAGATCATCATCAATAACATATTTTCTCCATTTACTTTTCTCAGTTTGTTAATATTGTTGCCTTTTCAGTATTTTCATCATTTTACAACCGCTTACCTTTAACTTTGCTCTTCATCTTTATCGTAACACCAGTTGAATTCTCAGCCAAAATCACTCCTAAACCCGTCTTGCAAAAAATAAAAAAATCACGATTTGAGTCGATACTTATTTTTAATGAAAACGTCTTTTTTTGCACGGCCGGTGGGAACGTTATAGTTCTATTTGATGAAGCGCAACAGCAGGGACATGGAATTGACAAGAACCTGACAATGCCAGCGGCAAGAACCATTCATCGCGTCAAGGCAATGATAGGGCTGTGCTTTCTGACTCGCCAGCTGCTCGAGCGTCGGCAGAGCAAAACCCATGTGAGACTGTCGATATTCCAAAGCATCTCACGCAAGAACAAATGAGGGGAAACACCAAACTCGTCCATGGTGGCTACCATGAGGAGGTTGTTCAAGGAGCCAAAAAATAATATGGACAATTACATTGTGAGGCACATTTCCGACGTGATTAGGATGATGATTGTTAATGCGGTCGACACGTCATTTCTAGGCCTAGGTTGTCATCCAACCAGGCCTTCCCAGTTCAAGGAAATCCAACTGCTCTTGGGTATGTCCCTTCAACTTTTGCTCAGTTTAATAATGTTAATAATTTAGGCAAAGTAATTCCACCGCCTGTGAGAATTTTATGAAGGCTTGAACCTTCCGGCCAAGATCAATATTATGCAAATGCGGTTGGTGTTGTTAATGGAAATAATAAAGTTAATCCTGCTCAAGCTAACCCAAATAAATAATAATAATAATTTGACAAATCGATTGTTCTACAAAATATGCCTTTGCCAAATGTGGACAATATTAGGCCAGTAGGACCAATACCAAATTCGATAATGTGAGGCCATTTGGTGTTGCAATTCCACTAAATGTAGGAAATATTTTAAAATGATTGTTTGTATTACTTAGAAAAAATAATTATCAGAAAATGTTCTTATCAAAACTAACAATTTATATTTAAACATCTTCATTGATGAAAAAAAAATTTCATGTATTTATTTCTGTAAGTTATACAAATAATTATTTTCAAAAAATATTTTCTAGATATCTGATTTTCGGCAACGGAAAGGCGACTCTTTAGGAAAGTTCCATTCTTTTTTCAACCAATGATAATCCAACAGCGATTGCAGGCATCCAACGACTGTCCAACCTCTACAATTGGAATATGTGCATCACTTTATAATGGGAATTCGTGCTTCTTCTCCCTTTTCTGAAAGATTCTCTTGTGGAAATTTCAAAAGAAGTTGTAATTCGAAGGGTGTATGCCATGACACGGTCACTGATTTACATCATATTCACCAAAGATGTTATCCATATTTATTTAATTATTTCATATTGGATAGGAAAGCACCTAAGCCTAACAGGCGTATTGTGGACGACACACCAATCTGCTAAGTACTATAGCTGCTTCTCCACAACCACCTTTCTCTCAACATGATTGCAAACGAAGACAGAGAATTGCGTACATAAGAGGAGGGAACAAACCGAACCACCTGTCCTGATCAGAACAATTGAAGAAAGAGAATGGTGGCTAAGCAAGACCTAGGGACTAGCTATTGAATTTAAGGCAGTTTTCAAGGATGTTAAACCAACTAAGAAATGCTGCAAAGCAACGCAAACATACTCGTATTGCAACACTTGGACGTCTGATGCGTGAAGGCTTGGCATGTGAACTCTCGCCTCTCTCATAAGATTTTAAATCATTGGGATTGGATTCAACCTGATATTGCTCCTCACTTGCTTCAGAAGGAGCCCTATCTATCTCTTGCCAAGAATATGGTAGGTCCGGAAGTCACGCCAGTGTGGGGCGCAACCTTATTTAGAGAGAATTCCCAAAACCCTACGACTCTGCTTAACAGAGTTTGCTTGTAAATGGAAAGAAGAAGGACGACGATCTCGATAGTGACCGAATTCTTGAGATCCCCAAGGAGGTACTGACACCGTTTCTTTTTAACGTGTATTCAATATTCATCATGAACTGCATAATCTAGAATGGAAAGATTAGCTACATCTACATATGCAAAGGAGTCA